>NC_079427.1:34980845-35176717 GCF_026213295.1 Gadus chalcogrammus | reverse complement strand
TGTCCAGGGATCCTTTCGAGCCTCTTTTGTCAGGCCCCTTTGGAAGCCCTGTCCTTTAAGACGGCGCTCTTGTTTGCCTTGGTTTCTGCCAAGCGGGCCGGTGTCAGCCCGAGTTGCTTCTTGCTAAACGAGGACAGCTCCTTCGCGTTGCTCAGACCTAATCCTGCGTTCCTCCCGAAGAACATTAATAGTTTTTTTCGGTCGAGGGATATTGTGCTTAAGGCTTTTCACCCCCCGCCTCATTCTAGTGAGGCGGAGGCGGAGTTGCATCTCCTGTGCCCGGTTCGGGTATTGGCTATGTACGTGAATCGCTCGGCCGCGTTCCGCTCCACACAACAGTTGTTTGTGAGTTAGCAGGGGCCGCGCTCTCTCTAAGCAGCGGTTTTCTCGCTGGATATGTGAGGGTGTTTGCTTAGCCTACTCTCGGCAGGGCTTGGCGCCACCGTTGGGCGTTAAAGCTCACTCTGCACGGAGCGTGGCCGCTTCAACGGCTCTACTCAAGGGCGTTTCGGGGACTTGACTACCAGTCTTACTCTCCCACCGTTTTTCAAATGAAAAACAGGCTAGGGGGTTTTTCTATTGGCCCGCCAATTGTCAGGTGGTTTTGTTTGCCAGTATGGCACTCCCGCCGTTTCTTTCAAATAAGAAACGGCCGAGAGAGACCCCTTATTGGAGAGCCGGATTCCGTAGCTCCGCCCCCGGTGGTAGCGGACCTAATGGAAACCGTGTTGCTCTGGTTTTTCTTTTCATTTTCATGGGTTCCATGAAGCACGTATTAGAGCCGGAGTCTTTATAGACTCACTTTTTCTCTCTTGATCATTGCCTTGCTTGATCTAGGAGGAATTCGTTTTTTATTAAGCTGTTGTGTTTTACACTTCCTTGGCTTTTTGAGTCTTAATGTGCTCTGGTGACTTAAGTCGTTTTGATTGGGGTCCAGCAGGAGTACATTGATCGTGCTCCGCTCGCAGCTTCACCTTAGCCCATAAGGCGAAGCCTAGACGGCGTAGCCTACATGAAATAGAACGATAGTTATGTTATTATAACTCTAGTTCTACGATTGTAGGCGTAGCCATCTAGTTTCCCACCTGCTGTACCCTCCAAATGCTGGAAGAAAAGCGTGGAGGATGAGCGACGGTATACACCGCGTTATATAGACACGATACCGTGGGAAATGTGGGCGGTGCCCACGCTGATTGGTGCATAGTTTGAAAATTTCACGGGACAAGCCCATAAGGCGAAGCCTAGACGGCTACGCCTACAATCATAGAACTATAATAGTTATAATAACATAACTATCGTTAGTCTTCGTACTGCACCACTGAGTGTAGAGGTCCTCCATGAATGGCAGCTCCGTCCTGGTGATGTGCTTGGCAGTTTTCACCACCCTCTGAAAGCACTTACGGTTGAGGGCGGTGCAATTGCCGTACCAGGCGGTGATGCAGTCAGTCAGGATACGGTACCTCAGGAGGTAGCGCGGGTTGACTGGTAACGGGAAGGATGCTAGTTTGATCCCTGGCTCCTCCAAGCTGAGTGCTGAGGTGTCCCAGAGCAAGACGCCTGTCCCTACTGTTCCTGACGAGCCAGCTGTCACCCTGCATGGTCGACTCCGCTGTCAGTGTGTGAATGTGTGATTGAATGGTTGTCGCTTTGGATAAAAGCGTCAGCATAATCCCCTAAATATAAATGTAGCAGAGAGGGAGGGCCGATGATTGGGATTTCTAGATCCTGCGCTTTGTCTTCTCTCTACTGCTCTCTTTACAACTCTCAAATCGTCCATACAGCAGCTGTACCCATGAGCTGTTCTTCCCTCTTCACAGACCTGCTACAGATGTAAAGCCAGGCGACGGTGCACCAAGAAGTTTACGGTACAAAGGTTCCCCAAGATCCTCGTGCTCCGTATCCTTTTCCTCTTTGTGGTTGCAATAGGGACTTTTATTATAACTTCATTTGATTGCTCCATGAGAATTTATAATGGATTCCAGGTCTTTGGAGACATTTGTTAGCTGAGTACGGATGCGATGCGCTGCTTGCTCTCAGACTCCCTCAGTCAAACAACTGAAAGCAGATTTGTAAAGAGAATCCCACTAACCTCATTGAACTACTATTACTCTGATAAATTTGTAGAAGTAAAATTAATGGTAGCATTTTCAAGCATTTCATGACTTTTCTTGATTTGACTGCTGAGAGACGATATCAAAGGAAAGTTATTCCTTGATAACTGACCAACCAGCCGTAATTATCACTTTAAATCAGGACTGGGGATTTATTTGAATGGCCTGTTTGGTGTTGTGGAAAGGTGATAGATAAGCATGTATTGCATGTATTCTTCCTACATTTTTATATTCGAGATCTTTTTTATTTTATTTAACCAATTAGACATTTTTTGATAACCTTGGGGATACAACCTGTAGAATACAACCTTCTTAGGACTTTCAGCCCAAAACTTTTTATCTCATAATGTTCAGTTTCCAGCTCAAAGAGCTGATTTACCTACACTTTAAAACATCTTTGATTCATACATGAACATGTATAGTAAAACCACGTGGGTCAATTATCTATAATCTGATATCCAGCATGGAACGTTGTACTAGAGATCCCTTTTAACATTATTTCTCCTTGTTAGTCTTTTCTTTTTCTTTTTAAAACATAAAACAATGATTATATACATATAACACACAGTGGGGCATCTCTGAGCCTCTAAATTAAGTTGACACTGTGTTCCTTGACTGCCCGTGGCTTCCCAGACCTTAAGCGCTTCTCTGAGGCCCGCAGAACAAGCAAACTCTCCACCTACGTCAACTTCCCATGAAGGAGCTGGACCTGCGGGAGTTTGCCTCAGGGAACGGCAGTGAGTATCAGCCTTAGTCTTCTGTTTAAACGCTTCTCAATCACACACACAAGTCTGGACAATTCTTAGGAAAGATAATAGTAAGTAATACACCTCATTACCCATATGTTACGAGATCATACATAAACGTTTCATATCACGTGTATGCAGATGACACACAAATATATATCTCTCGCTCACCCAGTGAATCCAGTTCAATTGACTCCCTGGGACATTAACCAATAGAGTAGCTAGATGTTTCAAAAAGTTCTCCAGTTAAATGAGAAATCTGAATTCATTTTCAGGGGGGCCAGTGAATAAAGATTTGAAGTGTGTTCTCACTTTTATAGTCCTTGAAGATTAAAAATTAAGCTCAAGCTGTTGTTTTCTGGTTACAGACCTAAATTAAATCAATAGCAGAATCTGCTTTGTATCATCTTCAAAGTATAAGGATCAAAGGCTTGATGTCAAAAGATGATTTTGAGAAACATGGTCTAAGCAGGATTGAGTTCTTTATTAACAATGAACAAAAGGCCAGCAAGATGCTTTTATTTTAACTGAAGGATTCAACAAAAAATGCAGTGCGCATTTAGCAAAACGCCCTCTGACTGACCGGGTCTGTCTAAGACTTCAGAAAAGATCCAGCTGATCCTGAATACTGCTGCCAGGGATGTTACAAGGACCAAAAAGCTCATCATATAATTCCAGTTATTTCATCACTACATTGACTACCAGTATCTCACAGATCCACTTCCAAATCCTACTGATTGTCCATAAATCACTCAACGGTGCGGGCACCAAAATACTTATCACACTCCTGTCCCCGTACAACAGACCACTAGGTCCGGCTGGTACTGCAGTGTCCAACTAAACATGGTGAAGCTGCCTTTAGCTTCCTTACCACTCAAATGTAGAACAAACTGCCAGTAAAGACTACAGACATGCTGACTACTTTTAAATCTAAGAAATATCCTACCTTTGTCATTGCTTTTATCTTCTTTAATTTTGCTATTACTGTCTTTTATCGTTTGTTTTTAGTGCTTTTGCCTGTGTATAATGTTACAAACTTTGGATTGCCCTCCAAAGTGCTTTAAATAAGTGATTTTATTTTTGTTTAGACATTTTGTGTGTGGGTTTTAAATAAGCCACCAAGGGTTCCTATCTCACCTCCACATTTATTTTCTTTCTTTGCATATAAAACCATTTAAATAGTTAAATAATGGATTGCCCATGATGTCCTATGACATGATTTATTTTGTGTAAATGCATCAATCCAAAATCGAATAAAAACAATGGTTGTTTATGCAACTTTTGGAAGTCCACTAAGTGTGTGTGTGTGTGTGTGTGTGTGTGTGTGTGTGTGTGTGTGTGTGTGTGTGTGTGTGTGTGTGTGTGTGTGTGTGTGTGTGTGTGTGTGTGTGTGTGTGTTCAGCCAATGCCGTGTACAACCTGTATGCCGTGTCCAACCACTCAGGCACCACCATGGGCGGCCACTACACGGCCTACTGTCGCAACCCCACCTCAGGTGAATGGTACAGCTTCAACGACTCCAGGTACGCCTCCACAATACACACACAGCAGGATGTTCTCCATTTGTGGATCAATACATTTGAGTATTTCAGCTAGGATTCACAATGAGATTTTCAAACATGCGTTTTGGATTGAGAGTTGTAGGAAGTCTGATGTTGCACCAGGTTGTGTTTGATCCCTTTCAGCCCAAATGTCAGGGAAATTTAGCTCATCGGAAATCTTTGCTTTCTCCACCAAAAAATAAATAAATATCAACATGATATTTCATAAAACAGGCTCTTTGCAATTTATCTATTTAGAATGTGTGCAATCTAAACTCAATATAGATTTGACGGTTGAAAAAATTAAAACACGTTGTAATTCGTTCTTTGAATATTCAGATTTAAAACAAAATCAGAAAAAAAAAATCGTATTTTGGTTTTTCTGATTTGGTTTTGAAACCGAAAAAGGGCAAAAGGAATAAACAAATAAACAGTATTTTTCAGTTTTTTAAATCAAAACGGGAAAACTGAATAATCCAGTTGCTTGTTTTGTTTGCGTGATATTTAGATAAAACTGCAATGAATGCAGAGAAAAGGGCACGCGGATTTAAAAAAAACGTTCCATCGAGTTTCAAACGTTCCATCGAGTCTCTCGCATTCTACAATGGCCAGCTTTATTGTTTTCCGTGGGAGCCGGCGACTTCGTCTGCGAGTGAACGATCTGAAACTAAATCGGAAACTAGATTTCTTCTTTGAAGGTTGTGCTCCACACAGAACCTCGCGTCGTGTGTCTTTCCAGTGTCAAATAGTTCACGAATAAAATCACCATAAGGTTCAAGTGCGGCCATAACTAAGTCTAAATATAATTAGAAAGTCTATTGCTGGTTTAGGTGGTTGGCTCTTTTTTATTCGCTGCTTATTCTATTTTTGTTTTTGTTTTTCTGTTTCGGGTTTAAAAAACCAACACACAAAACACACAAACACAAATAAAATGCAGTTTATTTGTTTATTCCTTTTGCCCTTTTTCCAATTCAAAACCAAATCAGAAAAAACAAAAAACGACTCTGTTAATTGTTTTTCTGATTTTGTTTTAAATCGGAATATTCAAAGAACGAACCGTACACAGTATATTATTTCTGTTTGTGTGTTTTGTGTGTTGGTTTTTTAAACCCGAAACAGAAAAACAAAAATAGATACATTTATAGTTAAAGGCTACACCAGAAGGCAGAACGCTGCGAAGAAAAAAGAGCCAACCACCTAAACCAGCAATAGACTGTCTAATTATATTTAGCCTTAGTTATGGCCGCACTTGAACCTTATGGTGATTTTATTTGTGAACTATTTGACACTGGAAAGACACACGACGAGATCAGTACCGCTCTAAAGCAATCTGGTGCCCCGAAGTGCTCCGTTATGACGGTGAGGAGGTTCTGTGTGGAGCACAACCTTTCGAAGAAGAAATCTAGTTTCCAATTTAGTTTCAGATCATTCACACTGTGCGTTCACACCAAAAGCGAATTGCGCTGTAAAGACGCTCATTAAAAATTGCTGCGAATATTTCTGTTTGCTTTTGTCGCTCATGAGGTACAATTAATTTTTGCATTTACGCATTTAAAGGAGCCGTATGCTTTTAGTACAGACAGCCATATCAAAGAGTGAACTCCCATACACTTTGGCCATATTGCAGAGACGGTTTTGTGCTGTAGTAGGCTAGTTAAAATATGTTTCACTGATCTGCATCTGCAAATCATGATCTGCACTCATTCGTCAAACAAATTGACATTGGCGCACATGGCTAATTTGCATAGGTGCACAGGACTGGCTGGCTCCACGAGGCAAATAATGGAACATATTTATCTATCTATCTAGGCCTATCCGTCTATCTATCCATCTATCAACGCGTGTGTAGTTTTAATGTGATGTATTTTGTGTATGTACAGTCCTGTGTGAGCCGAATCACCTAAATGAATTCCCGACGATTTGTGTCGTTTGGTAGGCTATTAATAAAGACTTGACTAGGCTATCTATCTATCTAGACTATTTAATTAAAAATGATTCACCTCAGGCTCCGTGAATAGTGGGGAATAGCGGGAATTGAGGGATAAAAGACAAGAGATATATCCCTTGTCATTTATCCCTCGTCTTCTCGATTAGTTTGTGTATGTGTCGATTTCAAAAACGTGTTCTGTTCGCATGACAGAACACGTGATTGGTTGGTTAGATTGGTGGTATGGAGAGCAAATGAAAATGATTCCCGCTTAAATACGAACGTTCTAGATTGCAAATATTTTCTATAAATACTCCCGTTATCATCAATTTGTATCAAAATCACTATGGATTAATAGTTAATAGGTATAGCACTCATTAACTATTGAACACAAAACAGAAAACACAGCTGTCATTATCACTGTCACTGACAGCGGTATATCGTTTCACTCCTTATGTCAAATGTACTTATTGTAAGTCGCTTTGGATAAAGGCGTCTGCTAAATGGTCATTTATCAGCTGTCTATCTTCAATTAAACTGCATTGAAATGACATGTTTGTTCCGTGCATTATTCATTTGCATTTTTATTGCATTATTATGCGTACATTATTCCTTTGCACAACGTTTTATTCCTTTGCACAACGTATGTATTTTCGATATTTGAAAACGATATCGTCCCATTCAGAGCAAGGGAGATTAGTACACTGGAAAAAGCCTTCTGTTGAACCAATTAAAAAAAACAAGGGTAATGGTTCACATCTATATTACATAACTTGAGCCAATGACAAATATAGCTTGCCTCAAACAATATTTCCTATGTTCATAAAAACAAAATAATACAACTTGGCACCAAGTATAATTCTATTCTTTGAATGAAGTTAATACATTTAAATCGTATGTTAAATCCTAAACAAAAAAATATTGATTCACTCCAACAATTGTTTCTCATTTAAGAAATATCTATCAGAAATAATTTGTTTTATCCAATCAAAAAGATTACAATTTAATCAAACTATTGTTTCTCATTTAAACATGAACATTTTTAAACATAACATATTTTAGTATACATCATCATCATCATTTTTTCCCGCTCGGCTCTCGCCGCTTCATGGCCTTGGGGCGCTTCTGTCTGGATTCGACATCACATCGCGACATCAGTCAGGGTTAGTGCTTTCCTAAGACCACCTCAATTACACTGCTGGTTGGAGCAGTGGGATCGAACCAACACCTTCAGATTACCAGCCAACCCTCGACTACCAACTGAGCTACTGCACCACACAACATACATATATATTACAACAAATGGCGAGGTAGAACCAACTCCAGACCTCCTTCATGACACAGACTAGACGTCCCTAGCTTCCAGAACCAGTGAAGTTCATCGCCACCCTCTCGCGCTGTCAAGGCAGTGCTTTCTTCACCTCAAAAGTCAAAGTCCCTACCAGAACAGTCACCATTTCAGCAGCTGAAAAAGTAAGCTAGATTGTCCGCTTGTCGCTGCTTTTGAAAAAAAGTTTCCGCCAAGGGGTCGAAAAGTAGCTAAATATAGCGATCAAAATCGCTAAGTTGGCAACACTGGCGGTTTGGTCCAGTATTCGTAAGCGTCTTTGCTATTTAATTGCGCATTCTGCTCGCTTGTACGTAACCTTGAAATTGTACTTGTCCTGAACAAATATTTTCTAAATTAGCTCCTAATCAAATATAACAGTGTTTTAGGAAGAAAACAAAAAAAAATTATTTGGATTGAATGACAAAATTATTAATCAGTTGAATACACAACCTTAAAATTTTACATTTGTCAAAATGGATATTTCTTAATTGAGCTCCTAATTAAAAATATCTATATTTCACAGTATTTTGAAATAAAAAAAAGTTATTTTAAAAATAAAACAAAAAATGTTTATTTGAATTGAATTACAAAATAATAATCAGATGAAGTACGGCTTAAAACCCTTTTTCCAGTGTATGCTAGGATCTCGGTTAGCAGGCATGTATCGCACCTATTTTACAATAACCTCAAACGTTTCATTAACTCACACACCAGTCCAACCAACCACGAGTGACACCTCCGCCCAGGCCAGAGCCTTTTTGTGCGATCTCTGAAATGAAAAAGGCTCGGATCATACAACACCGGGTGGCCAGTTACAGCCGCGATAATTTTTTTTCAGTGGGAACCAAAAAAGTGGGGTTGACACTAACGGTTGCCCGCTTGCCCGGGGCAAGTAAAAAAAATGTTTGGGAAAGTTGAGATTTTTATGGTTGCCCGAACGGGCAAGTGGATTTTGGGTGGATGTAATATAAAAGCTATTTATTCAAATGTTTTAGAAACTGCAGAACAACCTTTTGTTCCTCAAAAACCACACTAAATAGAAGTATTTGCAATTGATCAGCGCGCTGTCTTCTCTTCTCTCAGAAAGCGATGTTAACAGACACGCATCGCTTCACGTGCGAATATAGCCCGCCTTCTGTCACTCACTCGCAGTGCGGTCTCTGGCAGTGATTCGCTAAAGGTTAGCCAACACAGTTAGCATCTCAAGTGCGAGCACCTCCGCGAACGGTTTAGGTAGAAGTTAAATGGGAGTAGTGAGGAGGAGGGCAGTTTGGAATTACTTTGGATTGAGGCAAATTATCAAGGAAAGTCAAGAAACGGTTTTGGGTTTCATAACTGTGCCCATGCACAACAGCAATAGCGATCTTTTTCACGAATTGGAACCCTCACAAACTACTATATTCCATGAAAGCTGAGCCTCCACTTATTCCAACAGGCAACTACAACACACATATCATTTCTGTGACTACTAAAAACTCGGCAAATAACAACTTAGAGAAGAAACGTCCCTTTTTCTTTTAACAACCAAAAATGAAGTATTACTTTGTGATTTTTGTCCACAACGTTGATTCTGATAGAATAAAACCACCATAAACAGATTATCCAGTATCTGGGCCAAAATTTTGCAACTTAAACTGGTTGTTTTCACTCAATGAATAAGAGAAGGGTTCTTAGAACTAGGTAAATTGCCTTCAATCAGAAACATATTCTTCAGCGCAATCTCGTGGCCATATATTATTTGCGGAGTGTTTGGCTTGGTGCATTTCGATTGCCCTGAACTTTAAATAGGTTCAAAATTGTAAGAATACTACCTTTTATGTGTCTCATTAGTAAGACAGCGCTCCCAACTGATAACAACCAAGTTGATAATTATTTCAGGTGTAAAATGTTATCTTCCAATTCTGCGCTGTGTTCCTGGGCTTTATTCACTTTAACCAAGTATTATCCCAATTGAATATTCACTTGCACAACAAATCTTTCTTTTGGCCCAAATATGACCATATCGCCCTTTGCAGTTGTGGAGATAATTCTTTACTTTCGGGTATGTAAACTTTTCCCCTGATATCGAAAATGGTATAGAATATCTTACCTTTTTCCAGGAATAGTGTTGAAGTTAGAAAATCCAGTATCGTGAGCTGACAAACCAACTACTAGAACGACGATTGTGATTATTCAGTTAGAGCTACACGAAACTTGAAAGTTGCCGGCTCCCACGGAAGGAAAACAATAAAGCTGGCCATTGTTAGCATGCAGGAGACTCAATGGAACCGTTGAAACGTCTTTATATGTATTTTTTTAAAACCAGCGTGCCCTTTCCCGGCCATTCATTGTGGTTTTATCTAAATATCCCACAGACAAAACAAGCAACTGGATTATTCAGTTTCCTGTTTTGATTTAAAAAAACAGGAAAAATGCCATTTATTGAATTCCAGTAGTCATGGTCGTTTCTTTGAATATCCCGATGTTAAACAAATCAGGAAAAACACTATTACACAGCATTTTTTTGTGATTTGGTTTTAGAATCGGAAAAAGGGCAAAAGAAAATAAACAAAGGAACGGCAATTGTATTTGTGTTTGTGTGTTGGATATCTTTTAACCCGACACAGAAAACAAAAATAGATACATTATAGTTATAGTCCCTACACCAGAAGGCAGAACGCCAGCAAAGAAAAAAGAGCCAACCACCTAAACCAGCAATAGATAGTGCATGAATCGTTCCTAATTATATTTAGCCTTAGTTATGGCCGCACTTGAACCTTATGGTGATTTTATTCGTGAACTATTTGACACTGGAAAGACACACGACGCGTTCGTACCGCTCTAAAGCAATCTGGTGCCCCGAAGTGCTCCGTTAGGACGGTGAGGAGGTTCTGTGTGGAGCACAACCTTCGAGGAAAGCCGATTTATTTTCAGATCGTCCACTCGCAGACTAAGTTGCCGGCTCCCACGGAAAACAATAAAGCTGGCCATTGTATAATGCGAGAGACTCGATGGAACGTTTGAAACGTCTTAAATATTCTTTTTTAATCCCTTTTTTAATCTAAATATCACGCAAACAAACAAGCCGCTGGATTATTCATTTTCCCCTTTTCGTTCACACGTACATACGTTGTCTTGGCCAAGAGGTGATCCTGAGCAAGACACACATATAAATGCTGTCCATTTTACTATTTTATACCCAACTAGAAATGCATTTCCTGCTGAAAAGGCAGTGAGTACTGTGGTGCAAGGGTTAGGGTTAAAAGTGAGGTTGAAAATACGTTTTAGTAAAGCCGCATAGTTTAAGACGTAAAGAGTTTTTTTGGCTTATATCAAATGAAGGGATTTGAACATAATCTAAATGGAGTAAACACTGTCAACATGCACACCATTTAAATAATGTAAAATGGTTGGAAACAAATAAAGGTGTGGTACATTTGAGATAAAAATATAAGCCGTTTTCACCCATGTCCTCGTCTTTTCTCCGCATTTGTATATCACAAGGTTCGTCAGTGAGGGTCATTCACACTTATTCACACTTTGACACGTGCAGCTGTGAACTCATGTATTGTAATTTATTGTATGATGTGTACTTTTAGGGTTACGATAAGACCTATCATTTAATGTTCATTCACCACGAATGACTCGAAAAGCCAGTGCCAACATTTTAATATTTTCAACCATTCAGCGAAAAGATTATTATTGATTATCGTATAGGGTGCCACTCTATGACATGCAAATGCAGACCGAAGCGTCATCAACACGCCCTCCTCAAATGGTGTGAAATGCCCGACTTTCTACTCCTCATTCACATATAAGGTAATTAACGTTTCCGCCGGCTAAAATACTACATCAGGCATAGTATTTTTTTAGGATGTTTCAGGATACCAATGTCAGGATATCGTCGGTCACATATACGGCCTGTCGGCGAAATAGCGAGCTAAAGGCAGGAGTTGCGTGTATATGTGAAAGCAGCTATAGAAGCTGAGCTTTTCTGTGTGTTGTGTGTGTGTGGTGCTTGCGCTTGCATGTGTTTCTGTGTGTGTGTGTCCGTTTGTGTGTATGTGTGTGTGCGTGTGGTAGTAACTTGGAAAGGTATTTTATTGACCTTATTCCTTCACATCTAGTCATCACAATATGCTCACAAAATGATGAAGTCTTATACCATTGGAGTCCCTGGAGTCTCAGCTCTCATATGGCATATTGCATATATTTGTGTAGATAGCATGTGTTGCCAGATAGGATTGGCAATTTCCAGCCCAACCATATATACAAAAAACTGCCCAATCACCCAAAAACCGCCCAAAAACATATATTGCCAGAAACCGATTGATTATATACTTCTCAATCATAATAAACAAATATACACCTAAACGCAACCTGATTATTAAAGGACAATTCCGGGTATTTGAACATTGAGCCCCCTTTCCTGGTTTGTTTAGGATGAAATAGAGTGGGTGACACCGAAATTGAACTATTAGTCCTTTCTCGGGTATTGGGCTCATTTTGAATCGCTCCTGCCTGCTCACAATGGTTGTCTGTGTGCATACACAAACCTGTCAACCCAGCAACCCTATAAACGTTCGTTTTCAAAAATGTGCAAGTAACCGAGTGGTTGGTAGGCATTCGTGAAGTTTAAAAAAAATTATCAGCGCAATATATGGTTTTCTGTCGTGTTTTAATTGCACATTTATCGCCAGTTGATTTCATTGGAAGACTCATTACTGCACGTTGATATTACTCCGCCGAACCGGAAAGGTGGGCTGTTTACGTTGGTTTGAAGTCTTGTACCGTGAGCACCTCGGATTAGGGAAAATCACATAGAAAATCACTGAAGATGGATTGTGAAAGGTGGCTTCTGGAGGATGCACTCGATTTTGAGTTTGACGGCAGAGGATATCGTTTTGAACCAGAATTCACCCAAGAGAGCTACGTGAGATGGAGGCTAGGGCTACGGAGGCGCCTGAAGCTCCGGCTGAAGCGGGTCCCCAGGATCACGGGAATTGGTGGTGTGCCTGTGGGAAGTGCAGGCAGATGCCGACGGAAGTCGAAAGTAGGGTGCTGCACGGAGTGGGACCTTGTGCGGAAGTTTATATGCGGTTGTGAAGTATCTGAAGAAATAGTTCCAATTTAGCAACTAACACGGATGGAAACCATATATTGCGCCAATCATTTTTTTTTAAACTTCACGAATGCCACTAACCACTCGGTTACTTGCACATTTTTGAAAACGAACGTTTTAGGGTTGTTGGGTTGACAGGTTGTGTATGCACACAGACAACCATTGTCAAGCAGGCAGGAGTGATTCAAAATGAGCCAAAGGACGAATAGTTTCAAATGTCGGTGTCACCCACTCTATTTCATCCTAACAAACCAGAAAGGGGGCTCAATGTTCAAAATACCGGAATTGTCCTTTAACTATGACGTCATGTGGCATGCAAGGAACCTCTCCTCTGTCTCTCTGACTCGCACAAACCTCACAATTTCTGTGTAAAGAACACACTGACAGCTAGCAGAAAATTGGTCGTCAATGAGATGACGTTAATACACAACACAAAATAGGCAGGTAAAAGACCAATGGTGAGCACAATTAACACCTGAATGCAACCTAATTGAGTCAATCTCTCTCTCTCTCTCTCTCTTTCTTTTTCTCTTTCTCTCTCTCTCTCTCTCTCTCTCTCTCTCTCTCTCTCTCTCTCTCTCTCTCTCAGGGTAACGCCAATGTCCTCCAGCCAAGTGCGCAGTAGTGATGCGTACGTGTTGTTTCTATGAGCTGGCCTCCTCCTCACGGATGTAAACCCCCCCCGTCAACCCCATCTCCCCCCTCATCCTCTCCTACGATGACGCTGAACGACAGGAAGGCCAAGGCGCAACAGACACAGACACACACGCAGACACACGCAAATGCACACAGACATACACACAGACACACACACACACACTCAGACACACACACACAAGCAAATGCAGTGAAAATAAATAAATCTCATTATTTTCTTCCTCAACCCATCTGGTCATTATCGTCCAATTCCGCTGAAACAGTGTGTGTGTGTGTGTGTGTGTGTGTGTGTGTGTTGGTGTGTGTGTGTTGTGGTGGTGGTGTGGTGTGTGTGGTGTGTGTGTGTGTGTGTATTTGAACAGATCAGAAGTCTCCCTCTATGCACTGCAAAATGAACCGAACTCTCATCCCAACAGCGCCTTTACTTCACACAAAAACGGATCTTCTCGTTTGCCTCAAACATTTAAATTAAGACATTTTCTCCCCAAGAAATGTCTCTAATTTGGCTTTGTGTGTTTTGATTTGGATCTTTTTGTATGTTCTAGTTTTGTTTATCTGCAATGTCCCTCATTATCACAAGGTTATCATGACATTGTTATTCATTATTAATTGCCATGGCGTTATTTGAAATATTCTATGTTGACAGTTCCTGCAATGATGGTTTCCGATGTTACACTCTCACTCTACCAGCCCCTTCCACTGCGGTACCACACTCCTTTACGTTATAACATGCTTGCTCTCTCTCTCTCTCCTCTCTCCTCTCTCTCTCTCTCTCTCTCTCTCTCTCTCTCTCTCTCTCTCTGTTGGGAGGCCGGTGGCACTGTGAGTGTTGCACTGTTCTAAGAGACACCATAATACTCTGTTGTTATAGTTTTTTTATTTGTAGTCTTTTTTTTTCCCACTGCTAATGATGTTTTAACAGTACTGTGAATACATGAATGAATGGACATATTGTGTATGAACATATTAGAAGACACCATGCTGACAATGAGGACTTTTACTTGCAGCACAAGATCCTTTTCTTCCTCTTCTTCTTGTTTCTTTGCCATTGAACAACATGGAAAGAATGTTTTCAAGAAAAAAGATCACAATATCAGTATATTTTTATATCCTGATGCAATATGGAGGAATGTACTATACAGTGGTGCTGAAAATGACCCATAACTGTTTTCAGTTGGTCAATTTAACAAGTTTCAAGAGAGATTAAACAAAAAATGATATTTATGCTTACAGTTGATAATGTGATGTGTCACTTTTTAACAGTCGCAGTTATAAGTATATACTTGTGAATAAATAAATTATATACCTACAACTGGTTTTACTTTTAAAGCAATGTGTCTTTTGGATTCTTGTTCGATGTCTGGAAGATAAATGGATTTGTAGACAATTGTTCCTCATATAAACTGCTGGGTTAAACGCAACTGGAAGGATTAACTGGAATATTTAAAATACCCATTCAGATTTTCCTCTATTTGAATACACTACTTTCTTATCCCAGGTAGCTCTCTGACCACACACACACACACACACACACACCACCACACACACACACACACACACACACACACACATTGCCAGTGATATGAGTAGGCCTACGATACTTTCTCGTGCGCACAACATACTTTCTCTTGCGCACGAGATACTTTCTCGTGCTCACGATACTTTTCTTTTTTTTTCATGACCCTTTACGGGTTCCGTACAATCCTTATACACACGTCTGATAAAAGTAATATGATTGATAAAAGCATCATTTGCTACCATACTATGAATCAAAACAGCAAGCCTATTTCATACAGAATCACTAAACACATCATAAGCAAAATAAATCAAATTACCCATTATAAATTATGGTATGTAACCTACAACGCACGATGCCACTCCAATGTACGATGCCACAACCGCGTTGCTTCAATTATCTCACTCTGGTGTTCAGGGGCCACATATTTTCTGCCTATCTCGTCCAATTTATCCATAACATAGGTTTCGGACAGCAGATCACATAGCATAGATTCAGATGCCAATCGATAGACCCGTTGTGTTTTTTTAAATAGTTTCTAAAAGTATCTGGAAGGGATATCTACCCAACACAACATATATCATCGTAATGGGTTTCGTAATGATACTGAGATGGCATACAGGCATGTATGGCATTGTTGACTCGGACAGTTGTACGCGCACCCCCAACAGTCTGAACGGACCTTCCTTCCGGGCCATCCACCTGCTCCAATACCCAAATCTGTAACCGGCTCACTGTCGGGCCCCCGATGTGGCAGTAAGGTCAGATTCAATCCAGTCGTTTGTCAAAACCATGTTCGGGTTGTACACAATTTAAATAACCGCACTCTGTGTTGGCTTCTTCATGTGGGGGATGATCAGCATACACCTGTTCTGCGCAACATAAAACAAAAATACATAAGACTTACACACCACACACACAAAATCATATATTAATGATATATATATTCACCATTTTCTATAGCTAGTGGCCTGTTGCATCCAACCCATCCAGCACCATACCACCATCGCGGTGATCTGGTGAACCCTCTTCACCCGCATCTGATAAAAATAGCTGTTTTTTAACATCCTTAGTACCACACATGCTCCTTGGGGTATTGGGGTACCACTCAGTGGGGGGACATGGGTACTTCTTTACCACTCTGTCTATCTTCTCAAAAATCGAGAGTATCGAGGCCAATCCCACTACTGGATAAAAAAGATAGTTTCAAAACAATCAACAGATTTTACAGCACTGTCCCAGGGCAAAACCAGGCCTCCGGTAATACCCTTGGATCAACGCATCGCTTAATCCATGCGGTATAACACATCTCCATAAGCCCATCTCCATTGGGTGACACAGGGTCTCTGTGTAGATACCCACCGTTCAGCATCCAGCTCAGGGCATACCTTTACACCGAAACGTACCCAATCTTCTGTAGACATACGCATCTCATCATCACAGTCTTTTGCTTTTAATAGGACATAATATGTCCATATTATGCCTGAATGACACTTCGGTACGCTGTAGACACATATGCCAATCCCTTTTACGAGACACTGGCAGAGTACGCAGCAGGTTGTGGAGTGTCCGGTTGAACCGCTCGCATTGACCATTTCCTTCGGGTGGTACGGGGTGGTACGTGATTTTACGATACCATACAAGTCACACAGTTGTTGAATGAGCGAGCTTTCGAAGTTACGGCCCTGGTCAGAATGCAAACGAGCGGGGACACCAAACTTATAAAACCACTCTGACACCAAAACCCTTGCTACGGTGGTTGCGCGCTGGTCCCGAGTAGGGATAGCATGGTGTATTTACTAAAAACATCAGTAAGGACCAAAACGCTCTCTAGACCATTCTGGGCCGGCTCTAGAGTAGTGTAGTCGATGGCAAGGATTTCGTTGGGGCGGGAAGCTAAGAGATGTCCCATGACTCCGTGCACCCTTGGGTGAACATCCTTGGCCACTTGACACCTCTCACATTGCTGACACCAACGGGCTACATCGGAGGACATAGCAGGCCAGTAGCATCGAGACCGGAGAAGCGCCAGTGTTCGCTCCACCCCCTGGTGACCATGCTCTTGGTGCACTTGGGTCAGGACCTCGTCTCTCAGTACATTTGGTAACAACAGCTGGTACATGGCTTCAGCACCATCAGGTCGGAACACTTTTCGGTACAGGACATCATCCCTCTCAAGCAGGCGATCCCACTGCCGCAGCAACACTAGCGTAGCTTGGGAGAGCTGTGCCCGCTCCTCACGACTAGGACGCTGCTTCCTCCTCCAAAACACCAACAGTTCCTGTATCACAGGGTCAGTCTGTTGAGCGAGACGAAGTTCAGGCGGAGTAAGCTGTGGCATGGCTGTGATGGTAGCTTGGGTGGCCTCTGCCTTTCCCAAACCCAACGCTTGCTGCAAAGCCTTCGGTGTGGCTGTACCTGGAAGCATCGCCTCTACATCTTGGGGACCAGATGGGTGCTGACGAGAGAGAGCATCAGCATTGGTGTTGCTCTTCCCTGATCGATACTTGATCTCGAAATCGAAAGAGGCTAGCTGGGCTGCCCACCTCTGCTCAGTAGCAGCCAGCTTAGCAGAAGACAAATGACTGAGGGGGTTGTTATCAGTATACACAACACATTTATTTCCCAACAAGTACTCTCTGAACTTCTCTGTCATGGCCCACTTAAGGGCCAAGAACTCGAGTTTCATAGAGCTATAGTTCGCCATGTTCCTCTCTGTAGGTCGCAGGCCCCTGCTAGCATAGGCTATTGGCCTCACCTTGCCCGCCTGAGTCTGAGAGAGGACTGCGCCCAAGCCACCATAGCTTGCATCGACCTCCAGAATGAATGGAAGGGTGAAGTCTGCATAAGCCAACACGGGCGCAGTGGTGAGCTTCGCTTTCAGTGTTTCAAAGTTCTTGTTACACTCTTCAGTCCAACACCTGGAAAACCGCTGGTCAGGCTTCTTGGTGCCACCACACTCAGCCACAGCCCTATGCAGAGGAGCTGCTAGTTTAGCGAACCCTCCACAAACCGCCGGTAATAACTGGCGAAACCAAGGAAAGAACGAAGCTCCGAGGCAGTAGCGGGAAACGGCCAATTAGCAACCACTTCAATCTTGGCCGGATCTGTGGAGACACCATCAGCCGATATCACATGGCCCAAGTAGTGCACCTCTTTGCGAAAGAACGAGCACTTGCTGAGCTTGGCTTTAAGCCCATCGCATTGAAGCCGCTCCAGCACCACTTTGAGTCGCTCCAGATGCTGTTCAATAGTGGAGGAGAACACAACAATATCATCAAGATATAACAATAAAGACTGACACTGCTGGTCACCAAGATGCGTTGCATCAACCTTTGGAAAGTGCTGGGCGCATTACAGAGCCCAAAAGGCATTCTGTTCCACACAAATAAACCGAAAGGTGTACAAAACGCGGTCTTTGGCCGGTCGGTCTCAGTGACTGGCACCTGGTGATAGCCACTGGTCAAGTCCAGGGTTGAAAACCAGCAAGCACCGGACAATGCGTCCAAAGACTCTTCTATGCGTGGCAGAGGGAAGGCGTCTCTGCGGGTCTTACGATTAAGCTGCTGGTAATCAACGCACATGCGTAGTTTGCCACCCTTTTTCCGTACCAACACAATCGGGGACGCGTAGGGGCTGCTACTCTCCCGAATTACTTGAGATGAGAGCAGTTGATTGATGTGTTCCTTCACCACCTCATACTCTGAGGGTGGAATGCGCCTATAACGCTGCGCCACTGGAGTATCATCAATCAAAGGAATGTCGTGGGAGATGAGGATAGTACAACCCAGATCGGTGTCACTGGTGGAGAATACTGAAGCGTAATGTCCAAGTAGTGACCTCACCTGACCCTGTTCACCAACCGACAATGGCGACACATCCACATCGTCCACCTGTTGCTGCACACTGGGTGAAGCTGTCTGGGAAGACACAGTGGCCACATTTGATGGCACCTCGGTGACTCCTGCAGGAAGGCTGACCACGTTCACGAAGTCCAGTGTGCCAACAACAGTGCGGGGGTACAACATAACATCGTTGCAGCCAACATTAATTACAGGTATATAGGCTGTACCCCTTATAACACAAACTAAAGAAGGGGAAGCCAGCAACCCCGCAGGCAAACCACCATCCAAAGGCTCAAAAAGTACCGTAGAACCTGAGTACTGCTCAGAACATGTGGCGGCCACCATTCTCATAACCCCACCCGGAATCTGCCAGCTCCTCTTACCCCTGACCTTCACCGCCCCTGGAGTGTCTGAGGGAGTTAGGCCACTTGCATGATGACACTGTTGCAGTGCCTGCACAACTGGCTTGGGGGCTTCAGAGATACAGACCTGGGAGAACAACGCTACACCATGTTGGCCAAAAAGGTCCTGGTAGCACTTACGAATCACGTTCATCCCCAGGATACCAGGCACTCGAGAAGGCATGCCACCAGGCGGGTCCCTAACCACCAAACACCGCATTGCGGCATCAATTTGCCACAAAGTTTCACGTCAAGTTCCAAATATCCGAGGTAAGGAATAGTCAGACCGTTGGCAGCTCTGAGCTCCAACCAATGACAAGAACGGAGGCGCTCCTGGCCCCAAGGTTCAAGATGTTGGCGAAAGAAGCTCTCAGAAATGGTAGACACCATGGAGCCGGTGTCCACCAGACAAGGGACCTTCATGCCGCCCATATCGACATCCAAATGGGGGCAAGACGAAATCAATCCAGACGCATCCATGTTATGTGAAACAGCTTGAGAGCCAGTGGCGGCCCCATCCGAACTGTGGCTCTGCGGTTCGATGGGCACTAGTTTTCCGACATGGAATGAGGGCGAGATTGTCGATCAGCATTCAAGGGGGGTCGTGAGGGAAACTGTGAACAAGAGGGAATGCGCTCGCCATCACACTCATTTGCATAGTGTCTCGGCTGGTTACAACGCCTGCATATTAGAGGCCCAGACCGTGGTGGACGACGGTACTGGTTGGAGTTTTGTAGCTGAGCAATGCTTCCCACAAGCTGATCAAGCTGCTCTTGTTGACGCTTCAACATCTCCCTCATCTTGCTCATCTCAGACACCGCGGTAGGTGGGGCAATAGCCTGGGGGGCGCCATGAACACCATACTGGACACCATACACTAAGGGGACCGAGTGGCTGCGACCTCTCACACCACCAGGCAAACCCTCACGCTCCCATCGAATCGCCTCGGCCCTCACCTCAAGCAAGGTGCTATCAGGTTGGCGACGCACCAACTGCTTCAACTCGCGTCGCAAGGAACTATTCAAGATGTGCTCGACAAACTGATCTCTCAGAAGGGCCCCGGCGTGTGGCATGTCAGCGGGGGCGCACCGCTTCACTTTCCCCATGAGGCTCATCAACGCGAGGGAGAACTCCTGAAGCGTTTCTCCTTCTTGTTGACCTCTGGAAAAGAAAGCTTGCTGCACTGCAACATACGACTCTGAGCACCCATACAGCTCGTCTAAAATGGCAAGTATTCTAGCGGGGTCCTCTCTCTCAGAGGCAGAGCGATACTTTATCTCCTCCTTGGCCTCTCCCTCTAGGTGGTCGAACAAAAAAAACGCCTGGTCAGACCGGGACAGATGTCGAGCCCTCACACTCGCCTGCACCTCCTCCACCCACTCACTCAATCCTACGCCTGTCCTTCCCCTAAAGATGGTACACTTCCTATCTCTAGGCACAAAAATTAGTCTCTCTGCTACAGAGGGAACAGAAGTAGGAGAGGCAGCAGGTACTGCTGAAGAGGTAGACGGTAGAGCACTTGAACCAGCCTGTCCCTGTCGCAACCGCTCATTATCTGCTTTTAACTGTGCAATCAGCTCTCTAAGTTCCTGAGCTTCCTCCTCCATGATTACTACAAACTCACTACACTACTAGTAGCTATGATGATGCAAAAGCACCACGAAAGTCAAACCTATAGTGAGGGAGAACTCCCTCACGAAGATCCACGAGGGGCCACTGCTGCTTTGTCTCTGATCGCCCTAATCTGCACGCACAAAAACAAAATTTAGATCGCACCAAATACAGCGAGCAGCACAAAAAAATAAAGAAAATCAAACAAATATGTATACAAAGAAACACACGTCTCAGCCGTTCGGAAAAGAGTGATCCTGCCGACAACGCCAAGTGTGGCAAGGTGGTAGGCGAAAGGAAAATAAACTAAAAGATCTAACTAAGAAATAAGAAAAGGAACCGACAACGCCACCCTGGGAATTTCACCTCAGGGAATTGATGTAAAGTGCAAAGCACACAGGTAAGTCCACTCGTTTAGAAGGCATGAGACGTAGTTTAAATGTCATAGAAAAATAAAATTTATTAAATAACTTCTTTCCTTTTCAATTCAAAATATTCAGCATGCAACCAAAAGAAAACAAACAATAGACACAAAATAGTTGAGGTAAACGCAAAACTAAATGAGTAATCAAATCAAAAGAAAACAAACAATAGGCACAAAATAGTTGAGATAAAAGCAAAACTAAATGAGTAATCAAATCAAAAGAAAACAAACAATAGGCACAAAATAGTTGAGATAAACGCAAAACTAAATGAGTAATCAAACCAAAAGAAAACAAACCATTCAAATAATTAGAACACACATTAACACTCATGCACACACGGATGGGGGGGGGGCAACCCCGGTTAAAAGACACACTGGATGAGCACCCTTGGTAGCACTACTCGGGAGGGGGGTGCGCCGCAGCGACAGGCGGCAGTAGGCACGAGATGCCGGCCGGTGGTGTAACACGTGAAGTAAACAACGCGGCGTGCAGCAGCAGTGAAGCGGAGTAGCGTGGAAAGGCAATATCAGCCAGCAAAGCACGTGAAGTAAACAACGCGGCGTGCAGCAACAGTGAAGCGGAGTAGCGTGGAAAGACAATATCAGCCTGGCAAAGCAGCAGCGACCCCAATGAGCTGATTGCAGTTGGTCCTGTTTACGAAAACATGATATTAGTGTGGCTACATAAAACAAAAATGCTACAGTTGTTTGCTATGCTAACACATACCTGTTTACGACCAAACACGGGCACACACACACACACACACTCCCGTTCACACAGGAGGAGGGAGGGAGAGAGGACTCCGGCCGTCATCAGCGTTTACCTGAGAACACACTAGTGTTAGCCATCAGACAGCATCAACTACATTGCCATGAAAGAAAATACTTAAAATAACTTGCTTACAAGAACTTACAAGAACTTACACCACAGCTCGCACAAAAACCCTGAAGCAGCAACAAATAGTCGCCCTATCGGACCAGACCACCTTTTGGCCCGGAAGTGACGCGCAAGTGACAGGAGCGCAAAAGAGAAAGAGGCAGGTGGAGGACGGCTGCTTTTATACCGCCCACATCATGACGGCCACTAGTGGTACTTGTACCGTGACTAACATGGATAGCACCTCTATCCTGCTACACTACCAAGGATACATTCAGTGAGACAATGGGTGAACGAGATTTTTATAGGTAAACGTTCGCATTGTGGGTAGTTAATGCAAAGGTGACATAGGCGAGTTGGAGTGACCATCGTGGAGACTGCAAGACAGTTAACGGAATCTACATAACAAAGAAGTCATTTCATAGTATCAGATTTCGTGGCTACAATGGCGATTCAAATACCAACGAAGCTCCCATCCAGAGAGAGGAAGGGAGGTATCTAAAGGTACAGCGAGAATGTATACAAGTGAATAGCAATTATATATACACGGTGAATATAATTTGTATATTATAGTTAGGCAGTGGCTATTCGTACGGCGACCGAGCTTGTCACGTGACCGTACTTGAGTACGGTCATCAGTCTGCTCGGCGCTAACCCTAACCCTAACCGGGCCGACCGTAATTATAGTAATTAATTATAATAATAACCCTAACCCTAACCCTAACCATAACCTGCCGTGAAAATAGACTAATGTGGTATTTTTACGGCGCGCCGTACGAATAGCCTAATTGCTATTCTTACGGTCGCCGTACGAATAGCCACTGCGTTATAGTTATGCTTGATATTTAAACGACACAGAGCTATATATGCAAGATAAGGTTGACGTCTCTTTTTTTTCGATAGGCCTCGAGCATCCTGCATCATCGAAGTTACCTGCTACAAGGGACATTGGCTGCAATACTGAGCCACCTCAGAGACACCATGTTGGCACACAACTCTCTTTGAAGACTCTTCATTCACATTACAGAAGTGAAGGTTGGTAGTGTTTATACTGTAACAGTGCAGTCATGTTTTATTCCTAAGAATGCCATATCATAAATATATGTTTTGTTACAGCTGTCCAGGCTACTGTGTCCTTCAAGGACTTTGGCACATCCACCAATCCCTTCACAGGCCCACTGCCTGTAGCATGCTCGACACCTGTAAAGCCGCCACCATCTAAGAGACCTCGGCTGCAGCAGCAGGAGGAGGAGGAGGAGGAGGAGGAGGAGGAGGAGGATTGTCTCGAGGGCAGCGCAATACTGGCTTCTGAAGGGCTGGACGCAACCTTTCACCCTGAAGACTCGGTCACAACTTTGCCTGAGTCAACATTCATGTCGTGAGTAACTGAAATATACATGTCTCAATGTATATAATCAGTTTTTTTTTTGGGAGAAATGGATGGTGTGTACTTCAGGAGTTCTGCTTTATAATGCTTTTTTAAAGTATTTGGTTATTGTTCAAACTGTTTGAAAGAGTTATTGATTAACTAATTCCCCCCCCCCAGAGATGCTGAATCCACATCCAAACACGATATAAGGAAGTACATAGTGTACGAGACCTGTCTCATGGAGCTGTTCGAGGTGTGTCCTGTGTGCAAGCGTGTTTGCACTGTGAAAAACAAAGTGCTTGGGACATTCATATCAGTGAAACAGCTGTGTGAGTATTGCGAGTATTCCCGAATTTGGCAAAGACAGCCTCTTCTGGATAGCACACCAGCTGGGAACTTGCAGCTTTCTGCAGCAGTGTACATCAGTGGAGCCTCTTTCTTCAAACTTCAAAGGGTAAATGAGTGAATAAGTAAATAATAATTTGCCCCATTGTTGAGCATGGCATATGTTTTACATTATCAAGTCCTTTTTTTTTTTTTTTATCGGGTGTTCCAGGCGATGCATCTGCAGATTTTTCTGTATGATACCTTTCGTCGGCATGCCCGAATGTTTATAGAGCCAGCTATGGTCCATAAATGGAACCATTCCCAAAATGTGATGCTGCAGCAGCTCAGCGAAGAAAGAAAAGTAATACTTGGTGGCGACATGAGGGCTGATTCTCCAGGTATATATTTTGAAATGCTAAGATTAGGATATGTCTGATTGTAAATGATTACGAATACATAAACGCATACCAGACAAATAAAATATTGTGACTATGTTTTCACAGGGCACTGTGCAAAATTTGGGAGCTACACCATGATGGACCTCAACACCAAAACTATTGTCGATCTCCAGTTGGTTCAGGTAGGCGTGACGAATAGTGTGTAATGTCACAAATTTTAAATATGGACCCGTACTTCTGATTTTTGACAGAGCAATGAGGTTGGAGGAAGCTCCCATATGGAGAAGGAAGGCCTGAAGAGGAGCCTGGCATTGTTGGATGCACGTGGTGTAACCATCGATAGCATCGTCACTGACCGTCATCCACAAATCCAGAAATTTCTGAGGGACAACAACATCACTAAATTTTATGACGTCTGGCACATGGAGAAGGTACACTCACCCAACAAAACATTAGAAACCTACTTGTAGCAGGGACCCCCTTTTGCCTTCAGAACAAGATACAAGAAGTATTCTGTACATATTTCGGTGCATAATGATAGGATAGTATCTTGTAGTTGGGGAAAACGTGTGGAATTCATATTGGGTTCACTTCTGATTCTAAAAAAATATTTATTCTGATTTGTAGGAATTACAAAGCAACTACATAAAATTAGCAAAACCAAGGACTGCCAGAAAGTAAAGACGTGGATGCGAGCCATCAGAAACCACATCTATTGGACGGCGGCATCGTCAATAACCGGGCCGGAGAGAGTGGCAAAATGGACCTCCCACCTGAACCATGTTCAGGATATTCATACTCATGATGATCCCCTCTTCCCAAAATGTCTACATCCAATTCGCAGCACAACGGACAAGAGTAGATGGCTCTCAGGAAGTTTGTCTCATTCTCTTTTCAAAACTGGTTTGACTATATTGATTAGCTGCAAGTCCAGTCATTACCAATAAGTAGGATATAATGTATGATATTTTTGTCTTTCAGCAACTCCTGCATTCTACAAGCTGGAGAAGGCGCTGACCAAGAAGACAGTCCTGAGGGATATAGCAAAGCTCAGTCCCCACCACCAGACGTCCTCTTTGGAGGCATTCCACGCTGTGATCCTGCGGAAAATGTGGTCTATCCATTTCTAGGAATGCTGTGCAGGTAAATTATTATTATTATTTTTTAATTATTAATTATTAATTGTTGTGAACATTTGCCCATTTCTTGCAATTATTTTCATGTTAGATTTTTCTTTTTAATGTCAGACTCTACCTGGCTGTGTGGTAGAAATTAGTGAGTATATTCTATGATAAACCATGATTATTAATAGGTTTTATATTTTAAATAGTGGAAAGCATTGTGTTTGCAGAATCTGGATTCAGAACAGATGGTGCACAGGAATGTATAGGGAACTGGGGGGAAGCTAAGTTGGTCCAAGCCCTTTCAGCCTTGGGTCAAGCTAAAGTTGACCTCAGCCTTTTTAGCCTTGGGTCATCTTGGCTAATGAGGTTGATCCATGCAGACCACTGAACTGGGCAGTTGATAACATGCTGTGACGAAGATTGACGGGCGGAAACCCCATTGTGACTCCATTGTGACTCCATTGTAAACAAAGAAATTCCTATACGTGTATAAGTGAGGCTGCAGCCCGATGTGGGGCCAGTGACTTTGCAAACCCACTCAGGCTGTTGTCGTTGTTGTTCTGCTGCACGATAAAGTCTTTTGTCAATTCTTGCTCCGGACCCCTCGTTTTCATTTTACTCTCTCTCTTGAATTAGTCTAAGTGTTTTATATCTCGGTTAATCTTCAATAGCTGCACTGCATTGCAATGAGAATTCTGATAGTGCCACGCTCCACTGAGGAGACTGGCAGATTAGAACCCAAAAGCACGACTCAGAGACAAGCAAACACAATGATATTCCGATCTTTACTTCGTCAAGCAAATCAACGGGGGCGGGCGGAGAACGTAGTCGGGGGCAGGCAGGATCGGGAAACCGGGGCAGAAGACAGGCGAACGAGGATCCAGAGGGACGAGACAAGGATCGTAGTCGGGGACTGGCAGGGTCGGGAAGCCGGGACAGGAGACAGGCGAACGAGGATCCAGAAGGACGAGACGGGGAACGTAGTCGGGGACAGGCAGGGTCGGGAAGCCGGGACAGGAGACAGGCGAACGAGGGTCCAGTAGGATGAGGCGGGGAACGTAGTCGAGGACAGGCAGGATCGGGTAACCGGGAACAGGAGACAGGCGAATAGCTGGAGAGACTTGCATGAACCTAACAGCGAAGACAATCTGGCAACAGGTGAACAGTGTTCAGCCAACTTAAAGGCTCCACTAACCACCTGACGCAGCCCAGCTGCGAGGGTGAAAGGGGCGTGACGGACAGACCGTGACAGATAGAGGACAAGCCATTACGTCATCAGGGGATCTTATGTTCAGACTGACCTTTCCTAAGGCCAGGAAGGGAGAGTGCAGAGCCAAACAAGTGAAGACTGAGGCGACATTCCGTAAGTGTCAACTTTTTTTTTTTACTCAGAAAATGAACATTTATATTGAACATGAGACAAAGTACTGCAACTCGGGTACTTCCAACACAATAAATGAACAAATAAATACACATAAATACCTCAAAATATACCAAATATTCAAAGTGCAAAATGTCAATGCATGAACAGTTAATCAATGAATAATCTAGTAACTAGTTATTCCCTTTTGTGTGTATTGCACAGAGTATGTGAATGATTTGATGGACATGATCATGGAGAAGGTATTTTTCGACCCAGCATCCTACAGAGCAGAGATTCTGAAGATAAACATCCCGCCGGAACTCTCTGCAGAATATGAGCATCCAGACAAGGAGGAGGTCATCGCCAGCTACGTCTCCAGATTTAATCAAGGGAGGGTGGTTTGAAGCCTCCGTATGGGCGTCTGGAAATTCCCAGTGTATGCGAAGAACTACGCATGATGGGATAACAACCCGTATCTTCCGCCCAAGGAAGCCCCAGCACCAGCTCACAAAATTTCTGTAGGCTAAATACCTAACGACTGTAGAACCTGTTGACTAACAATGTTACATTTTCTCAATGTCAACATCTGTGTTCACATTTTCTCATTGAATTCAGTGAATTCTTCACTTATACTGTATAGATGCACAAATATTCATGACTGCGTTCAATAAATGTTTATTGTATCTGTACAATGTTTTATGTGAATTAATGCATAATATGCAGTATCTGCTTATGAAAAAATTGGCTATATGATGTGAAATTGTGGCTTTGGCTGACTTGATTTAGTTTATTGTGTATGAACAGTCAAGTAGGTTATTATATGTAAAACTCACTGCTCTATCCCCCGTAGTCGCAAAGGACCGTAGTCAGCTCTGTAAATGTTGCATGCGTTCTGCAGCGAACACATTCAGACAAACCGGTTCTAAACCTGGATGGTCTATCATGCAGGGAGGCCTTTCATCCAGCTGTTCCAGCCGTCTTGTAACCTATTATGGATAACATGAGGTGAGTATCTGCAGTGGCATGTTATCAGAAATCATGCACTGCAAACAAGTGTAGGTAAGGGTTAGGTAGCTGCTAATGTTACCTGAGGCACCTCCTGACAGCATAAGTTCTCCGGCTCTGACTGAATTGTGGCACAATTTCCACATGTGCACCTATACAAATAAATCATGCATGCATAATGCTAAATAAATAAATAAACCTGGCATACCAGTATTTGCAACCAATAATAGCTCCCACGTCTGAGATTGGTGCGTGCTCCAGATGGACACATTTTCCTAGCCTGAGTTGAATGTCCAGTAGCGCTAGGCATTCTCAAGATTACAACACAAACACATCTGGTTGACATAATTTCACGTTTTGTGAAATAGAATATAGTTATAACTAGTGTAAATTCAATAGGCTTACTATATAATCGCCTAGCTTTTAAAGATGGCTACTAGATACTTATTTTTAATTCATTTGCACTATTAACATGACATATTTACCAAATATGCACCTTACCATGCATACTGAAACACGGCTGGCCCCCGCAAGCGTCTGATACAAGCGTATGAACCCAACGCAGACTATTCATAATATTCGAATTAACACGGAAGAGGCAGTGAATGAAGTATCCTATTGATTAGACAGCGATTCAGACACTGTCACAGAGTGTGAGAGGAGAGTTGACGGACAAGATGGCGGTTGACCTAGTTTCCAAAGTTTATATGCCTACCGTGTATACTCGGTAATACCGGTGTTGACGCAAGTGTATTACTCGGTGTGAAAATGTCCACATCGCGGCAACCCTAATGTCTTCAATATATCTAGTGCCAGCAGCTAGCGTCAAACTTATACGGGAAACTCAGACAATGACGTTGAAAAGTTCCTTAAAAAATAGAAAGTTTTTCTTTGACTAACCATTCAGAAGCATCCTGCTGAATTCTCGGAGTCTGGGGTTCTGCAGGAGCCTCCTCTCCTTCTTCAGGATCCGATTCAGGTTCGAACATATAGGGTTGAACCACTGAAGCTGCCATGTCCGCTACTTTCACATGCTACGCTGCACTCTCTCCGTAACCATGGTATCAGTTTGTTAGAAGGGCGTGTCCAAATGCAATGAGCAGGGTGCCTCATTTGCATTGAAGCTACACCCCCCTGAAACAGCGCATTCTGAAAGGGACTGAACCAGAGGGAATGGCGGTAGGCGAGATTTTTTTGCCTAAAAGTTATTTCAAGCAAACAGCTTCAAAAACTTGTTTTTGGAACCTCAAATGCTATGTTTACTTGCTGTGAAAATAGCATAATATGTCACCTTTAACCATTTACCTGTACACAGTTGGCCAATCCAACTTTTGCAGATGATGTGGTCCTCATTGGATCATCGGCCTGTGACCTTCAGCACTCACTGGATCGGCTGGCGGCCGAGTGTGAAGCGGCTGGGATGAGGATCAGCACCACTTAATCTGAGGCCATGACTCTTAGCAGGAAACCGGTGGATTGCTTACTCCGGGTAGGAAATTAGTCCTTAGCCCAAGTGAAGGAGTTCAAGTACCTCGGGGTCTTGTTCGCGAGTGAGGGTACTATGGAGCGTGAGATTGGCCGGAGAATAAGAGCAGCGGGGGCGGTATTGCATTCGCTTTACAGCACCGTTGTTATGAAAAGAGAGCTGAGGCAAAGGCAAAGCTCTCGATCTACCGGCCGATCTTCGTTCCTATCCTCACCTAGGGTCATGAGGGTTGGGTGATGACCGAAAGGACGAGATCGCGGGTACAAGCGGCCGAGATGAGTTTTCTCAGAAGGGTGGCTGGCGTCTCCCTTAGGGATAGGGTGAGAAGCTCAGCCATCCGTGAGGAACTCGGATTAGAGCCGCTGCTCCTTTACTTAGAAAGGAGTCAGCTGAGGTGGTTCGGGCATCTGGTAAGGATGCCCACTGGGCGCCTCCCTTGGGAGGTGTTTCAGGCACGTCCAGTGGGGAGGAGACCTCGGGGAAGACCCAGGACTAGGTGGAGAGATTATATCTCAACACTGGCCTGGGAACGCCTCGGGATCCCCCCGTCAGAGCTGGTCATTGTGGCCCGGGAAAGGGAAGTCTGGGGCCCCCCGCTTGAGCTGCTCCCCCCGCGACCCGACCCCGGATAAGCGGACGAAGATGAGATGATGAGTTGGCCAATCTGGGTCCATGGTTTGACCATGCCTTACACGCTTCCTCTCATTCTTCTTCAGGACCTCCATGCCTGGTGTGATCCTGAAGCGCTTGGTCCCCCTCTTGGTCCTCCTCTTGTATGCCTCTTTCTGTCTCTCCTGGGCCTTCTGTATGTTGGCAGTCACCTGATGCAGGATAGTTAATTCGCAATTGCCTTTCTGTGCACATAAATGCATAATGATAATAATATAAATAATGATTTGCTTCCCATTTGTAAAACACTTGCCTTGTCCATCGCTCTCAGCCCCTGCCTGGACGTACTTCTCAATATCCTCCTTATCTGAAGAAGCAATGTCCACATCATCTGCAAGATCTCCAATGGTCTTAAGTAACAGGAAAAAGAAAAGCAAAGGACAAGCAATAAAAGTATGCTCCAATCAGTGTAACTTCCTCCCTGAAGAGTAAAAATGTTGATTTAGAAATTGTTAACATGGTAATATGAAAAAGTCAACCACTACACACCTCTGAAAACAGACATGGCTCCCGTCCATACATCAGACGAAAGGGTGAATACCTGGAAGAAGCTTGGACACAACAGTTATTTGAAAAAACAATTTATTTTAATTTTTCTTCCCACCTCTCCTGTTGTCCATCAAGGGTCTTGCCAATGGACCTCTTCAGTTTCTCATTGGTCCTCTCATCCAATCCGTTGGCCTGTAAAAACAGCAAAGTGCAAGCAAGGGGAATAGAGAATTGAAAGTGTCACAGATATGTATAAGTTAATAGTAACATTATTTAGAAGCTTATCGATCTTTTTTTTATGTCAGTTATATTTCTTTATTACACAGCTTTGTTGAATACTCGATTCTGATTGGTCAATTAGGGCATTCTACGGACTGTTATTTCTGTATAGCAGTCCGCTGCTATGAATAACAGACTTTTGCTATGGACGCCATTCTGATCATATTCGCGTCGGGGTCCTGCATCACCCTGTTGGGGTTTATTTCTCAATAATGACCATCTCACTGTACATTATCCTAGACATAATATACACTATACCGGAGGATCGTATGCTGATGTGATTCGGTGCTTGACACCAAACTCCTCAAAAAGGGACTTGTTTACCTGAATTAAGGAATTCAACATTTATTAGATTTCTTGTTTGCCAGTGTTAATCAATCACTGTTAAAAGACACATTTATATGTGTAAATACCTCAACCTGTTCCAGAATTCACGACCCTGGTCTGTCAAGATGACCTCAGGAGAACTATGGGTGTAGAAAATGTCCATCATAGCCTGTGGAACATCAAAAGAAGCTGAAATCATTCTCCACCCCACCCCCCCAAGAAAAATAACAACAACATTCTGCATTCACAATATGTGGCTACGCTGCAAATGTTGCCATGATTTACACACCTGTGATGTGGCAGTTGCAGTCTTGTCCTTGATGGGCCTGGCCTCCACCCACTTGGTGAAAAAGTCAGTTGCTGTCAGACAGAAGCGGTTCCCACTCTTTGAGGCTTTGAATGGTCCAATTAGGTCAACACCTAGGGTAGTGACAGACATAAACACATGCCCCCAGGCCATGACGTTAGAGAGATAGAAAAGGCAATACAGTACATTAAGAAAATAATACAAATTAAAATATGACTTTGAGAGGTTGTAGCCGAACAGAAGCAAGATATCTCACCAATCATATGCCATGGTGACTTTGGTTTGATGGGCTTCAACTCTGGTGCCTCTGTTTTCACTCGCTCAAACCTCTGGCATGACATACAGGTTTTCACCTTTACAACACAAGGAAATTTAACACAACAGATTTAATAATATGCTTTAGAGTTGAGGCGATTTTCTTTGCGTGTCACAGTAGTTTGAATGAACAATTACTTATATAAGGCAATCACTATAAATTATTCTTTAAATCTCATGTGCCTCAGCGTATCACAGGAAATATTAGAGCTCATCTGGATCAAACACAACTTCAACAAATTGGTCACTTGCCCATTCATGAACATCTTTGGTAATTGCCTTCCAGCAGAAGCGTTGGTTGATCTTGTCCAGCATCCTCTTGATTCCAAAGTGGCCAGCATGGACTTCTGTCAGCAACTCAACCTTCTCTTTCTCAGTGAGGATCACCCTCCTCATTGAATCGCCATTCTCCCCAAGGTAGTACAGACAATTCCCTAAAGAGGGAGAGAACAAATATCAGCACTGCATCAGCTGTAGATTGCTTATAACTCAATTCAGTTTCCTTTGCGGGGCCTACTCATTTGTTAAAATGGAAGATGAATTAAGATGGTTATGTTATGTTATTTTTTTAATTACAGAATACCTTTAAGAGTGAATTTTTTTGCATCCCTCCGGATCTGCCGTTTCTCCGTGAGAGAGCAACCTGCTTCATACATCTGAGACGACACACACAACAAAATAGAATTAAATGACACCATTTTCAATCAACAACAAAAACCTATACAACTTAAATCCATCCATCCATCCATCCATCCATCCATCCATCCATCCATCCATCCATCTAAATTAAATGAAAACAAGCTAGCTAGCTAGACTATGAGAATGTTAAACACTTGGTTTACTACACGCTAAACACTCTAAACATAAAGTTAGGAACGCTAATAAATGTAATTTGTAAAATAAGTGTTATCTGTCTTGTCGCGCTCAACAAACAAGTTCGCGAATGTTCTTGAACCTTCCTAGCTCAGATTAAAACATGTAGCACACACGCAATAACTAAGAGCTTGTTCTTTTAACTGATCTATCACACCGAAATCTCTGTCCGCATGGTACCTCTCCGAGCCGCCATCATCTTCCTAGTTTCCCGCCGACGACTTCTTGTCCCCCCCTCTCCTCTCCTCCCATTCGCCAGTGCACGTGCATGCAAGTCATTGATTGGCCGAGCCTATGGCCAAGTTCATGGGTGCGATTGGGAGAGGCTATTAGGAGGCAGAGGTTATCGTAGGGGTTAGATATCAAGAAATATATGCACACTCTAGGTGTACACCTAAATTAACACATAAGATCCTCTCACACTTCAAGATAAGTAAATTAATGTGCGCATACACCAAAAATATTGCAAGTGAATTTCATATTAAATTCTATATATTCGAAATTAACACAATAAACTATTATATTATTTCACTTATGAAAATCCAAACTTCATCGTAAAATATGAACTTCAATAAAGCAGATCGGCATTTAGGCTCCTGCTTTGTTGCTGTCCATTCAGTCCACACTAGTAGCAGCTGCAGCTTTCACCGCTACAGTATATTCTCAAAAAAATGAGGAAAAACTTGCTGTTTGAATAGTCATTTTTATTGAGGAATTATTATAAGAAAAACAGGACAGTAGTCCTTAAAGTGCAATAATAATTTTCCATTTCAAATTCCAACTATCTGGAATCCTGGAAAAATATACCAGGCAGGTTCAACAAACAAGTTTTGTTGAACAAGTGTTAGGAGTTGCGGGGCGTCCACTTTTTTAACATGCACGGTATGAAAGGTTTTAAAGACTGGGAATGTTTAAATATTCTATGCAACTTAAAACTGGACAATTTATTCGTTACAGTTGGATTTTAACTCAACGCAGGACCACTTTTGGAATGTATTGGACGAACATTGTAACACAATTAATTGTTTGGAGTGCCGCGGCAGAACAAATCAAAGAATGGGCGCAGTTAACTTCATATCGGTCAAAAGGCAATACAATGCGCTTTACAAAGGAGATAGGCGAGAATATAGCCTAGACCCACCCATTTCCACACAAATTCTTGAAGGGGAGCAATACAAATAAACCTACCGTTTTTGCCCATAGAAGGCAAATCTGTTAAACATAGACTGTTAACCAATATCCCCAGACCTGGAGATGATCAGAACAGCAGGTCATGTGAAATTGATTGAGCCACAGAATAACAACAGTCTTATTTTTGCATGCCATAGGCCTGCGTGCAGTTGTTAGATTGCACATAACATGTTTGCATTTCTAGTCTTATTTTTCTCGACTCTCCAGCATTCTCTCAGCATTCCCATAATTAATGGCCTCGGTGCGCAAAGACAGGCAGGTTTTCCGACGCTCCTTTTTACAGTAAACCAATTTGAATGTTCAAATAACCACCAGTTCATTGTCCATCAGTCCCAACATTTAGAAAAATAATCAAAAAGTCCAAGCGTGAATTAGGTCAGTGGGGATTTTGGGAGAGACTGGAGAAGGGCCTTATGTCTTGGGCCAAAGATCCACATCGAATCAGGGTCGGTGACTATCCCCAATGACGAAAGTCAGTGTAGGACACTAAAGTTAGGGTGACCAGATTTGAGTTTGTGAAAAAGAGGACACTTCGTCGCGGGGGGGGGTGGGGCGAAAACATGGGTATTTTTTCTTTAGTTAGTCCGTGAACTTACATTTACGTTTAGGCATGGCTGCAGACAGTGGCGATCCTGGGTCCAATTGCGCCCCTGGCAAGATTGTTGACGGGGGGGGGGGGGGGGGTTGTATCGTCAGCCTACGGGCTTCAGTGGGGGTTTCGTTCCGTCTATACACGGCACCTTCACACCTGCAGGTGTGCGCCTGCAGCAGGGGGCGCCAAAATACCTATTCCCCACACAATGTGGTACTTCATTGATAACCGCTACGCAGCGCATTTTTTTTTTGTACTGTGCTGTTGTAAACAGAGTGGAAGCGGCAAGGTGCTCGATGTTGCCAGATTGGAGATGGCAAAGTAACGTACCAAAGGCTCAAAATGGTCGTATTTGGAGGATCATTATCGTGGCTCTGGCAACCCTGAGATCGGTCGCCCAATGACAGACTCTCTCTACAGTCAGCTCGCGCAAGAAGGTGGAACGTAAGGGAGATACCATTTCCAGAACTTGGAAGGCCGTAATAACCATAGACATATACAATGGTAATAACTAGTAGGTTATGTGAAAGACCCAGAAACACAAATATGCGACGAGGCAAAAACAAATATGCAACGAGATAATGTCCGAAAACCGGACATTATCATCAATTAATAAAAAAACCCCGGACGCCCCGAACGGGACGTAAAAAGTGGACATGTCCGGGGAAAAGAGGACGTTTGGTCACCCTACTAAAGTAGCCTGGCGATGTCATACTCATAATTCTAGTCAGAATATGAGTCTGAGACCGAACCATTGGGCTGTGATTATAGGGCGGAACCAGGAAGGAAAATGCCTCTTCGCTCAATTGGATAGACCTAAAACCAATCAGAGCAACGTAGTATGTGACGTATGTTGTGCGAAGCACAGCTATTCTCAAACGAACTCAACTGAGCGCACGTTCGAAGAAGTAGAAAAAGAAGATGGACATAAACGATTTATGCCTGTTTTGTAAAAATAATTTAAGGATACACGGACAAATTGGCAACACGGTCAGCATTTTTGGGAAAAAAAGTAAAAGCGCTGAGCGCTCTTTGGTGACGTGGTTGATTACGTTAATGTGTATCATCATCTGTCCATCAACGTATAAAGCCCGCCCTTACAATTTGATTGGTCAGATCACTTTTTGATCTGACCTAATACCTCCCAACGAGCTCAATTCCAGACTGAATCTCCCAGACCAAATATTTTGTGGGCGGAGTTCAGGCTGGTATCCAGGCTAACACTAAAGCGTAATATAATACCTCGTTTGTTTGTTTTTATCCCCACGTCGCCCGGAAGTGACGGTTCTGTCGACCAATCAACGGAGGGGGGGTGTAGCTCGAATTCTCCGGCACCCTTTCTGGCGTCTCAGTACCCCAACGGAGGAGTACTGAAGTCGAGGGAAAAACGAGTACGGCTCAGTCCGGGTCACGCCCACTTTTGGCGGTGGAAACACAATCCGTACCGCGCCTTTGCGAACCGAACCGTACCGCACCCTGCAGTGGAAACGTGCCATAAATAGCGTGGTTCCAGACCATTCTACTTGCTGTAGATTGGTCCGGCTTTGCGCGACTACCAACGCAATGACCATGCAGACGCTTCGACGCAGTCGTGAACCTTTATGGTTCTGCGTCAGAGGGAAAAACGAGTACGGCTCAGTCCGGGTCACGCCCACTTTTGGCGGTGGAAACGCAATCCGTACCGCGTCTTTGCGAACCGAACCGTACCGCACCCTGCAGTGGAAACGCGCCATAAATAGCGTGGTTCCAGACCATTCTACTTGCTGTAGATTGGTCCGGCTTTGCGAGACTACCAACGCAATGACCATGCAGACGCTTCGACGCAGTCGTGAACCTTTATGGTTCTGCGTCAGGTTTTAGTAAGTGGACCAATCGCAGCCCGTGCTGCTGCGTCACCTCAACTGAAGGTTACGATTTTTTGGAGGCGCACGTCCGGCCCTTGTGGTTGACGTGAGGAGGGTCTGCAAGGACTTAAGGGGTCCGTAGCCCCCTTGCGTTGCGTGGAGCCAACGTGGAACCATAAAGAGCCCTTTAGACATCAATGTCGGAGTGGGGGTATGTCGGAATGGAACAAGGTCCCCGAGCCGTTCACAGACACCAGAATGAACGCGTTTACAGTAACGTTCATCAGGCAGTAATACAGTACGTTCAGTACATGTGCGCCCAAAATATGAACGAGTACATGAACTATCGTTCAATGAACGCATTCAGGCAATGGCTACATTAGCCTCTTGAGCAAACCAGCTCGGAAAAAAAAACACAACTTTACATTGTATTGCACGCCCAGCAAGACCGTGCATTGCATAAATTGGTGACCGGATTAAAGCAGCAATGTAATCAAGTGTGTAACAGCATTTATAATAGACATTAAAATGACCAAAGTGGGACAAATACAAAGAAAATACATTTCTTTGTGGGCGCAGCCATTTTAGTTTTTTTTCTCTCAGAATCCCGAGTGGGGCCGACCGAAAGGGGGTGTGCCTCTGTGAAATGCCGCAAGAAAGCTGGGAGATTTCCCACTTTGCAACTCGTGGAGGTGGTGTACGAGGCATCTAGAACACACCATAACTCTACAGCCTTATTCCCCAGGATAGAACAAACACTACAGGGATAGACCTAACACTACAGGGATAGACCTACCACTACAGCCCTCTCCCCAGGATATACCTAAAACTACAGGGATAGACCTAACACTTCAGCCAGGATAGACCTATCACTAAACTACCTAGCCTTATGAACCTCTTCCTCAGGACATGCCTTTTGTCTTCAAATAATACCATGACCGCTCTTTTCTCACTGAGACCTTCTTCATTTCATATTAGACCCATTTCTTGTTATTAGGTCAACCGTGATGTTCTTTGTGGGCACATTATTTTCAAAAATAATAATGTAGTGGTTGTTATTGTCTCTGTCAGTTTATGTGCATTTGAACAGTAGAAAATACCCCAGGTTGTATCATCATAGCAGTCTCTCTCTCTCTCTTTATGGAGGATGTGTGCAATAGTACAATTATTGTGGACAAAGTTTGTCCCGGGGGATGAGTCTGTTTATGGGGAGTTTGAGGTACTTCTCTCATCACAACAGGTGACGAATCTGGCTGCTTCGATCACACGTTATTTTATTTCTCCCAACAGGTATGGCAGTTCGTTAGCATCTAGAGTATCTTTAAAGTCCTTGCATGCCTTTGTAATCCGTGGGAAGTGTATGTTCCTGATGTCTTTGTATGACCGGCAGAAAGTCAGGAAGTGCAGCTCTGTTTCTAGTTGGTTTTGTGTGCAGTGGGAGCACCGTCTGTTATTCTCTCTCTCTCTCTCTCTCTCTCTCTCTCTCTCTCTCTCTCTCTCTCTCTCTGTCTCTGTCTCTGTCTCTGTCTCTCTCTTCTCTCGCTCTGTCTCTCCGTCTCTCGATCTCTCGTCTCTCAGTCTCTCTCTCCGTCTCCCCGTCCCTTGTCTCTCCAGCTCTCAGTCTCTCTCTCCGTCTCTCGTCTCTCAGTCTCTCCGTCTCTCCGTCTCTCATCCGCTCTCTCCGTCTCTCATCTCTCTTTCTGGCCATCTCTCCTTGATGGCATTTGACCACAGTGTTGTTCCTCTTACTCCCTTCCAATGCATTGGGCACATTGGCGCTGATCCAGAGTACGAGAGTGTGGGACAGTATATGTATTGTTCTAGAATAAGCAGGTGAATGGAAAGATTGCAATAGAAACACTTTACCATAAGGTTACAATGATTAACCGAAAATTAACATAGGCTAATTAAGTGATAACCATTCGATAACAATTAACCATCATATAACAATAGAAACGCTGGCACCATCTAACTACTTTAGATGTCATCTGTGGTCGTTTTGACCATTTTGTTTTAGTGCCACCAAGTAGTGACATTTTACTGCACTGCTGCAAGAGTTCTCAACTGCTGGGTAAGGTTAAGGCCACACAATGACTTGGTTAGGGTTAGTTATGGAGAAATACAGTTTGAATTAGTCAGTCTGGTTAGTCAGCTGTAGGCCTTTGCTAACATGTTAACTCACATGTGTTCTGCTTAGTCAGCTGTAGGCCTCTGCTAATATGCTAGCTCACATCATGTGTTCTGGTGGTCAGTTGTAGGCCTCTGCTAACATGCTAGCTCGCATCATGTGTTCTGGTTAGTCAGCTACAACTGACTAACCAGAACAGCCTAGCTCACATCATGTTTTGGTAGGTCAGCTCCAGGCCCACCTTACCCACATTTACTCAAAAATAGCTTGAAATATGGTGCTAGTTGAGAGATGTTGAAAAATGTGCATGCGTGGAGTTGATTCATGACCGTAAAAGTGCTTATGTCACGGCCACAACACAGCTTTTTACCATTATTACCATGCTCTAAGTCACTGTTCCCTCATTCCGTGCCTTTTACTGAACTCTGCTCCATGAGTCCGTTCTCTAAACACCAACAGAGGAGCTGTTCCCGAGTTCCCGGGGGCTGTTACGAGAATATTTGACTTTGTGTTTACATTCGATGTGGTCAAGCTGTCTTCTAGATCGTGTTCCCCAAGTCCAAGAAGGCTGAATGCACTCCAAGCCAATAAAAACAGGTCCTACTCATACTTTGTAGGGAACATTTGTATTCAACAAAATTAAATTACAATTCTTTTTTACAGTTATCGGCACGCTTTACATGTAAGAATAGATGTATGAAGGTGGATTCAGAAAAGTACCCTCTTTAAGAACACAAAGTAACCTTGTGAATTACCTGATATGATATAGTCCACTCTATAAGCTCTATACAGTGAGGCTGTAAGCTAGCCTTTCTCTGCCCGCCTAAGTACTTCCGCTCAATTTAAATTTCCCGTCAGTTCTAGGTAAACTTCAACAGACACCCGCCTTCATGTGAGTAAACGTTTGAAAGTCCAGACTCTCTGTACAAATGAAATGAAGTATGAGAGTCGGCTAGGACCAAACTAGCTGTAAGCCTGGTTGGTGCACCATGCCTGTAGGGGGGACTGGATCATTCGTCCAATAAGTAAAAAAATTATGATTTTTATACTGTTGTAATAAAGCAAATTATAACTATACTGAGGCAACATCACTGAAAATATTGATCAGGAAACACAAAGTGTTTACTGTCAATCTTGTATTTCAACTTACATTTTGTCTGAATAAAAAGTAATATAGTATAAATAATAATAATATAAAAAATAAAGTCGAAAGGCCGAAGATCGATGATCGATTTCGTGATCGTGTCATCTGATCTGAGGCCGCATGTTTTGGACACTCGGGTAAAGAGAGGGGCGGAACTGTCAACCGACCACCATCTGGTTGTGAGTTGGATCAGGGAATGGGGGAAATTTCCGGATAGACCTGGTCCAAACGAGTAGTGCGGGTGAACTGGGAACGTCTGGAGGAGGCCCCCGTCCTAGGTATCTTCAACTCACACCTCCGGCGGAGCTTTTCTGGCATTCCTGTGGAGGTTGGGGGCATTGAACCGGAGTGGGCGATGTTCAAAGCCTCCATTGCTGAAGCTGCGGTGGCTAGATGTGGCCTCAGGGTCTTAGGCTCCTCAAGGGGCGGTAACCCTCGGACACCGTGGTGGACACCGGTGGTCAGGGAAGCCGTCCGACTGAAGAAGGAGGCCTTCCGGGATATGTTATCCTGGAGGACTCCTGACTCGGTTGCAGGGTACCGACAGGCTCGAAGGGCTGCAGCAGCTGCTGTGTCGGAGGCTAAGCAGCGGGTGTGGGAGAAGTTCGGAGAGGCCATGGAGAAGGACTTTCGGTCGGCACCAAAGTGTTTCTGGAAGACTATCCGGCACCTCAGGAGGGGGAAACGGGGAACCATCCAAGCTGTGTACAGTAAGGATGGGACTCTGTTGACCTCAACTGAGGAGGTCGTCGGACGTTGGAAGGAACACTTTGAGGAACTCCTGAATCCGAATAACACGCCCTCTATGTTGGAGGCAGAGCTCGAGGTTGATGGTGTTACGTCGTCAATTTCCCTGGTGGAGGTCACTGAGGTAGTCAAACATCTCCGCAGTGGCAAAGCCCCAGGGATTGATGAGATCCAGCCAGAAATGCTAAAGGCTCTGGGTGTTGAGGGGCTGTCATGGTTGACACGCCTATTCAACATCGCGTGGGAGTCGGGTACAGTGCCAAAGGAGTGGCAAACCGGGGTGGTGGTTCCCCTGTTCAAAAAGGGGGACCAGAGAGTGTGTGCCAATTACCGGGGCATCACACTTCTCAGCCTCCCTGGTAAAGTCTACTCCAAGGTGCTGGAAAGGAGGGTTCGGCCGATCGTCGAACCTCAGATTGAAGAGGAACAATGCGGTTTTCGCCCCGGACGTGGAACTACGGACCAGCTCTTCACTCTCGCAAGGATCCTGGAGGGGGCCTGGGAGTATGCCCATCCAGTCTACATGTGTTTTGTGGATCTGGAGAAGGCGTATGACCGGGTCCCCCGGGAGAAACTGTGGGAGGTGCTGCGGGAGTATGGGGTAAGGGGGTCTATCCTCAGGGCCATCCAATCTTTGTACTCCCAAAGCGAGAGCTGTGTTCGTGTTCTCGGCAGCCAGTCAGTTTCGTTCTCAGTGGGTGCTGGTCTCCGCCAGGGCTGCGCCTTGTCACCAATCCTGTTTGTGATATACATGGACAGGATATCGAGGCGTAGTCGTGGTGGGGAGGGGTTGCAGTTTGGTGGTCTGAGGATCTCGTCACTGCTTTTTGCAGATGATGTGGTCCTCATTGGATCATCGGCCTGTGACCTTCAGCTCTCACTGGATCGGCTGGCGGCCGAGTGTGAAGCGGCTGGGATGAGGATCAGCACCGCTAAATCTGAGGCCATGACTCTTAGCAGGAAACCGGTGGATTGCTTACTCCGGGTAGGAAATGAGTCCTTAGCCCAAGTGAAGGAGTTCAAGTACCTCGGGGTCTTGTTCGCGAGTGAGGGTACTATGGAGCGTGAGATTGGCCGGAGAATCGGAGCAGCGGGGGCGGTATTGCGTTCGCTTTACCGCACCGTTGTAATGAAAAGAGAGCTGAGCCGCAAGGCAAAGCTCTCGATCTACCGGTCGATCTTCGTTCCTATCCTCACCTATGGTCATGAGGGCTGGGTGATGACCGAAAGGACGAGATCGCGGGTACAAGCGGCCGAGATGAGTTTTCTCAGAAGGGTGGCTGGCGTCTCCCTTTGGGATAGGGTGAGAAGCTCAGCCATCCGTGAGGAACTCGGATTAGAGCCGCTGCTCCTTTACTTAGAAAGGAGTCAGCTGAGGTGGTTCGGGCATCTGGTAAGGATGCCCACTGGGCGCCTTCCTTGGGAGGTGTTTCAGGCACGTCCAGTGGGGAGGAGACCTCGGGGAAGACCCAGGACTAGGTGGAGAGATTATATCTCAACACTGGCCTGGGAACGCCTCGGGATCCCCCCGTCAGAGCTGGTCAATGTGGCCCGGGAAAGGGAAGTCTGGGGCCCCCTGCTTGAGCTGCTCCCCCCGCGACCCGACCCCGGATAAGCGGATGACGATGAGGATGATGATGAGGATGAAAAATAATGTACAGCGAAAACAGTGATGCAAGACCTTACCCGAAGAGGAGGCTATAGTCATTTATTACACGTTTCTTCTCAATGTCTTGCTTCGTTCACGTGCATGGGCCCTTCACAACTTCCGGCGGTGAATTATGTTTAATAATTCACTGTTGCTAAGTATAATTGCCGCTGTCAAGGAAAGTGGATTTTTTGCCGTCTTTCGTATCACTCTGCAAGTAGTCCGGTAATTTATCAACCCAACGTTGATAAACGTCTTTGGCGGACTATTTCTCAGCTAACCAACTCTTCGAATGCTGGTAACAAATAAATTGTAAAAAGACACACCATGTGAAGTTATTTTTTGTTTTGACAAGTAGCCGTGTAATAAGCGGGATAATGTATAGAACATTGCCATTATGGTAAATAAGCCCCTTCAGGGCGAAGCAAGGCACGCAAGCCGTAACTGAGCTGGGTCAAACCGCACCTTCAGTAGCCTACTGGGCCAAGGCGTGCTGGGCCAAAGCACACCCGCCGGTGGAAACGCGCCATTAGGGTTTGCGTTTCCACATAATATAATATGGTAAATTCAGTTAGTTATTAGGAGTTTAGATAACTGAAGAACATAAAAGACTGGACGGGTTAGACTAAGTTGAATGTTGGGGTGCCAGTCAGAGTCAAGTCTGACAAAGTAAAATAAAACATAACCGAAAATAGCTTAGTTAACCCACACAAATTAATAACTAGGCAGATCAAAGAGCAACAATAAATCACAAAGACAATCCAGCAATGCGGTTTTCACAATATAATTGCATAATAATTATCCACAGTAAAGTACAAACAAGAAGAAAATAAATGCAGCGTGCGTACGCATCAGTCGTTTAATCCCATTTATAATCCATTTGGGGAAAAGTCCGTTTCGGGTTTTACCGCGAATTCCAATAGAAAAGTCTGTTTCGGGTATTACCGCGAAAAATAAGGAAATAAATCACAATAACCAGCGTCTCTCGACCCGGTGTAGCAACAACCCACCCAAAACAAAAATACACACCGGGTACTCACGGTACCGAAGTTGATAGCATTAGTCAGAGTCAGAGTCAGTCAGTTGTGAGGTTCAGGTGCCCATGAAGCAACGTCCGGTTGGGGAATGACGACATTCACATGCAGGCAATCGCCGACGTGCCGACGAAACTCCCAGGACAAGGTTGCAAAGCTGATTATAGCGCGGACTTCAAACAAGACGCTTAACGCCGTGGTCCCACTTCTTCTACACGGACTCTTCCGGTGACTTGCACTCGCTACCCCCTTTTCCTGCTTGGAGGACGGACTTTTTAAACTGTGCGGAATCGGTGGGCAGTTGACTCCATTGGAGTAGGAGATGAATAGTGGTGGATGACGGAGGAAGCCTTGAATGGAGGTGTGTTTTACTGGAAAGGGGTGCAGCAATGTGTGATTCTGACAACGCGGCCGCTACACTCCTCCCCCCTTAGCAGAAGCCGACCAAAGGTAAGGCGCAGTAGTTGTCTACTAAGTGTGCGTTTTACACAGAATCACCTCCTAGTTTATTTTGTAGTAGAACCGGAGGTGTCTGCGAACCCAAGGAAGTCCTCTTCATCCGACTCCTCATTGAAGATTTCAAGAAGGTGTTTTTTCTCCTGCTCCTGTAGGTCCTGAGCAGTCGGGTAGCAAGGTTTGAGACGGGAAATGTGTACAACTTTTAAGTCTTTGCCTGAATTTTCTAAAACAACTTTATAGTTCACCGGCCCAACTTGTTCCACTACCCGATATGGACCTTGCCATTTTGGGGCTAACTTGGCGGCAAATGATTTTTCAGCCTTGGAGAGAGGATGGGCTCTCAACCAGACTCTGTCCTGTTCCTGAAACTCAAGGTCACGTCGGTGTTTGTCGTAGTTTCTTTTCTGCCGTTGACGAGCAGAGTCCAGATTTTTTTCAACAAAGGAACAGAGATCTTTGAGCTGTGTGATTTTGGTGTATGGAGGGGTGTCAGGGGCAGTTTCCTGAGGTTGCAACATTGCATCAAGAGGTCCTCTGAGGGAGCGACCAAGATTAAGCTCTGCAGGAGAAACGCCTGTTGACTCCTGGACTGCAGAGTTAATCGCGAACCGGAACTCCGACAGGTTCTTGTCCCAATGTTTATGATTGTCACCAACATAGGATGCTATCATGGATTTTAGGGTACGGTTCACCCTCTCTGTGAGGTTAGTATGAGGGCTGGGTGATGACCGAAAGGACGAGATCGCGGGTACAAGCGGCCGAGATGAGTTTTCTCAGAAGGGTGGCTGGCGTCTCCCTTTGGGATAGGGTGAGAAGCTCAGCCATCCGTGAGGAACTCGGATTAGAGCCGCTGCTCCTTTACTTAGAAAGGAGTCAGCTGAGGTGGTTCGGGCATCTGGTAAGGATGCCCACTGGGCGCCTTCCTTGGGAGGTGTTTCAGGCACGTCCAGTGGGGAGGAGACCTCGGGGAAGACCCAGGACTAGGTGGAGAGATTATATCTCAACACTGGCCTGGGAACGCCTCGGGATCCCCCCGTCAGAGCTGGTCAATGTGGCCCGGGAAAGGGAAGTCTGGGGCCCCCTGCTTGAGCTGCTCCCCCCGCGACCCGACCCCGGATAAGCGGATGACGATGAGGATGATGATGAGGATGAAAAATAATGTACAGCGAAAACAGTGATGCAAGACCTTACCCGAAGAGGAGGCTATAGTCATTTATTACACGTTTCTTCTCAATGTCTTGCTTCGTTCACGTGCATGGGCCCTTCACAACTTCCGGCGGTGAATTATGTTTAATAATAATAATAATAATAATAAATTTTATTTATAATGCACTTTATATTCAAGAATCTCAAAGTGCTTCAGAGAAAAAAATACCAAAAAACTATTAAAAAGGGGGAACCTCAAAGAAAGTTTAGCTAAATGCTCTTTTAAAGAGATGGGTTTTGAGGTTCCGTTTAAAAAGAGCTGTAGTCTGTGGAGCCCTCAGGTGGTCAGGGAGGGCGTTCCATAGTCTAGGGGCAGCAGCAGAAAAGGCCCGATCACCCATGGTGCACAGCTTCGTATGTCGGGTTTGGAGGGTGTGAGTGGATCCTGAACGGAGTGTACGTGAGTTTGTCGGGGGGGTGAGGAGTTCCTGAAGGTAGAGGGGGGCAAGTCCGTGAAGGCACTGGTGGGTGAGGAGGGAGACCTTGTACTCAATTCTGAGTGAGACAGGGGGCCAGTGCAGTGATTTCAGGATGGGGGTGATGTGGTCATGCTTGCGCACCCTCATCAGGACCCTGGCAGCACTGTTTTGAATGTATTGGAGCCTCTGGATGCTCTTGCCAGGGATCCCAATGAGGAGTGCATTGCAGTAGTCCAACCTGGAGGAGACAAAGGCATGGACGAGCTTCTCTGCATCAGCCAGAGTGAGTGATTGGCGGAGTTTGGCGATGTTCCTGAGGTGGTATAAAGCTGTCTTACAGAGGTGTTTGATGTGGGTGTCAAAATTAAGTTGTGGGTCCATTTTAACACCGAGGTTGGTGACGGATGTGGAAAGGGGGATGTTTTTGCCAGAGAAGGTGATATTGGTGATGGTGGGGGAGCGGAGCTGATGTGGCGTGCCAATAAGGATGGCTTCCGTTTTATGGCTGTTAAGTTGTAGGAAGTTGAGCTTCATCCACGCCTCTATCTCCTCCAGGCAGGTGGTCAGTGTGGATGTTGGCAGAGGGGCAGAAGAAGTGGGGGTTGTCCTGATGTAGAGCTGTGTATCATCAGCATAGCAGTGGTAAGACAAGCCATGCCTGCTAATGACACTACCCAGGGGGAGCATGTACAGTGAGAACAGTGTGGGGCCCAACACCGAGCCCTGGGGGACACCGCAGGTGACGTTGTTGGTGTGTGATTTTGCTTTGCCCAGGGCAACGTGCTCAGTTCTGTCAGTGAGGTACGAGGTGAACCAGTTCTTTACATTTCCTGATAGTCCAATGGTGTATTGCAGGCGGTGAAGGAGAATATTGTGGTCAACCGTATCAAAAGCAGCTGTTAAGTCCAGGAGGATGAGGAGAGATGGGGAGCCGGTGTCTGCTGCCATCAGGAGGTCATTTGTGACCCTGACCAAGGCTGTTTCTGTACTGTGGCCATAGCGGAAACCAGACTGGAATTTTTCAAACAAGTGATGTTGTATGAGGTGATCCTGGAGTTGTGCTGCAACTGTTTTTTCCAGAACTTTTGACAGAAATGGGAGATTTGAGATGGGCCTGTAGTTGGAGAGGACTTCTGGATCAAGGGTAGGTTTTTTTAATGTTGGTCTGATGACAGCAGTTTTTAATGCAGATGGGATATGGCCGGCCAGGAGGGAGTGGTTAATGATATTGGTGATGAGTGGAGAGACAGCAGAGATGTTGGCCTTCAGCAGAGCTGTAGGGAAGGGGTCTAGTGCACAGGTGGATGGCTTCATTTTCCTGATGACGTCCTCCACCTCTTCCTTTGTGATGCTGGAGAAGGAGCAGAGGGTCTGGACAGAGTCAATCGGTGGGTCAGCAGTTTGAAGGGGCAGGGCAGTAGTGATGGAGAGGTGTGAGCGGATGTTATTCACTTTTTGTTTAAAAAAGTTGATGTGCATGTTGCACCTCTCCGTGGTGACATCAGATTGGGATGGTAAAGGGGGTTTGAGAAGGTGATGAACAGTTGAAAAGAGCTGTTTGGAGTTACCAGGGCTATTGTTGATTATTGCGGAATAGAACCTGGACCGTGCATTATTCAGGGCTTCAGCATATGCCCTCCCGTGTTCCCTGTATGCCTGTTTGTGAACGGTCAGACCAGAGGCCTTGAGTCGCCGCTCAAGGACACGCCCAGCAGCCTTCATTGTACGTAGTTCACTGGTGTACCAGGGTGCGGAGCGCGAGAAGGAGACTGACCTCGATGTTAAGGGGGCGTGGAGATCCAGGAGACTGCTCAGGGACTGGTTGTATAAGTCCACTGAGTCAGCAAGAGAGAGGGAGTCAGTTGAGCCAGAGGAGAGATGTTGAAGGTCCAGGGCCAGGGCATCCATGTTGATATTTTTCACATTCCTGAAGTGGATCTGCCGCTTTGGTTTGGTGTGGGAGGAAGGAAAAGGGAGCTCCATTGACACAACTCTGTGATCCGAGACGCCAAGATCATAGACCTGTAGGTTGCTGATGGGGGCGGAGTTTGAGATGACCAGGTCAATTGTGTGTCCTCTGGAGTGTGTGGGGGCATCAACATGTTGTTGTAGGTTGAGGGAGTCTAGCAGCTGAAGAAAATCAGCAGCGGGCTGGCATGAGGGGGTGTCAACATGAATATTTAAATCACCCAGAATGATGGTATTGGCAGAGGTAGTACAGAGTGTTGTGAGGAGATCAGACATTTCCGGGATGAAAGCAGAGTTGGGTTTAGGGGGCGCATGTTTAATAATTCACTGTTGCCAAGTATAATTGCCGCTGTCAAGGAAAGTGGATTTTTTGCCGTCTTTCGTATCACTCTGCAAGTAGTCCGGTAATTTATCAACCCAACGTTGATAAACGTCTTTGGCGGACTATTTCTCAGCTAACCAACTCTTCGAATGCTGGTAACAAATAAATTGTAAAAAGACACACCGTGTGAAGTTATTTTTTGTTTTGACAAGTAGCCGTGTAATAAGCGGGATAATGTATAGAACATTGCCATTATGGTAAATAAGCCCCTTCAGGGCGAAGCAAGGCACGCAAGCCGTAACTGAGCTGGGTCAAACCGCACCTTCAGTAGCATACTGGGCCAAGGCGTGCTGGGCCAAAGCACACCCGCCGGTGGAAACGCGCCATTAGGGTTTGCGTTTCCACATAATATAATATGGTAAATTCAGTTAGTTATTAGGAGTTTAGATAACTGAAGAACATAAAAGACTGGACGGGTTAGACTAAGTTGAATGTTGGGGTGCCAGTCAGAGTCAAGTCTGACAAAGTAAAATAAAACATAACCGAAAATAGCTTAGTTAACCCACACAAATTAATAACTAGGCAGATCAAAGAGCAACAATAAATCACAAAGACAATCCAGCAATGCGGTTTTCACAATATAATTGCATAATAATTATCCACAGTAAAGTACAAACAAGAAGAAAATAAATGCAGCGTGCGTACGCATCAGTCGTTTAATCCCATTTATAATCCATTTGGGGAAAAGTCCGTTTCGGGTTTTACCGCGAATTCCAATAGAAAAGTCTGTTTCGGGTATTACCGCGAAAAATAAGGAAATAAATCACAATAACCAGCGTCTCTCGACCCGGTGTAGCAACAACCCACCCAAAACAAAAATACACACCGGGTACTCACGGTACCGAAGTTGATAGCATTAGTCAGAGTCAGAGTCAGTCAGTTGTGAGGTTCAGGTGCCCATGAAGCAACGTCCGGTTGGGGAATGACGACATTCACATGCAGGCAATCGCCGACGTGCCGACGAAACTCCCAGGACAAGGTTGCAAAGCTGATTATAGCGCGGACTTCAAACAAGACGCTTAACGCCGTGGTCCCACTTCTTCTACACGGACTCTTCCGGTGACTTGCACTCGCTACCCCCTTTTCCTGCTTGGAGGACGGACTTTTTAAACTGTGCGGAATCGGTGGGCAGTTGACTCCATTGGAGTAGGAGATGAATAGTGGTGGATGACGGAGGAAGCCTTGAATGGAGGTGTGTTTTACTGGAAAGGGGTGCAGCAATGTGTGATTCTGACAACGCGGCCGCTACACTCCTCCCCCCTTAGCAGAAGCCGACCAAAGGTAAGGCGCAGTAGTTGTCTACTAAGTGTGCGTTTTACACAGAATCACCTCCTAGTTTATTTTGTAGTAGAACCGGAGGTGTCTGCGAACCCAAGGAAGTCCTCTTCATCCGACTCCTCATTGAAGATTTCAAGAAGGTGTTTTTTCTCCTGCTCCTGTAGGTCCTGAGCAGTCGGGTAGCAAGGTTTGAGACGGGAAATGTGTACAACTTTTAAGTCTTTGCCTGAATTTTCTAAAACAACTTTATAGTTCACCGGCCCAACTTGTTCCACTACCCGATATGGACCTTGCCATTTTGGGGCTAACTTGGCGGCAAATGATTTTTCAGCCTTGGAGAGAGGATGGGCTCTCAACCAGACTCTGTCCTGTTCCTGAAACTCAAGGTCACGTCGGTGTTTGTCGTAGTTTCTTTTCTGCCGTTGACGAGCAGAGTCCAGATTTTTTTCAACAAAGGAACAGAGATCTTTGAGCTGTGTGATTTTGGTGTATGGAGGGGTGTCAGGGGCAGTTTCCTGAGGTTGCAACATTGCATCAAGAGGTCCTCTGAGGGAGCGACCAAGATTAAGCTCTGCAGGAGAAACGCCTGTTGACTCCTGGACTGCAGAGTTAATCGCGAACCGGAACTCCGACAGGTTCTTGTCCCAATGTTTATGATTGTCACCAACATAGGATGCTATCATGGATTTTAGGGTACGGTTCACCCTCTCTGTAAGGTTAGTTTGCGGATGGTATGCAGATGTTAACTTGTGTCCCACATTCCAGGTCCTGCATACAGTTTGGAAAACTGATGAAACAAACTGTGTTCCCTGGTCCGACAGGATGTAGTCAGGAATGCCCCACCTGGTCAAGATGTCTTTGACCATGACCCGAGAGATGGTTTCAGCAGTGGCATTTCGAATGGGGAACAATTCAACCCATCGTGAGAAATAATCTACAAACACAAGGAGATAGACATTTTGGTTGGAGCTTTTGGGAAAGGGGCCCATCAAATCCACTCCCAGCATCTCCCAGGGGCGGTGAGTTTGGGTTTGTTGGAGTTTTCCTGCAAGTTTTTTGTTTTCTGGTTTGTAAAGTTGACATGTGTAACAGTTTTTTACATGTTCTCTGACATCCCAGCTCATCTTTGGCCAGTAGACAAGATGTTGTAGTCTTCGGTAGGTTTTGTGCCTGCCAAGATGTCCAGAGAGGGGATCTTGGTGGAAGTAGTCTAGTAAGTGTGAGCGGAAGCTAGGAGGTATGTAGAGTTGGTAGATGGTTTTGTATGGGAGGGTGACGAGACGGTAGAGGAGATCATCCAGAATGATGTAGGAAGGGTTTGAATTAATGACTTGTCCGGTTTCTACTACTTTTTGATATAGAACCTGACATTCTGGATCTTCCTGTTGGGTCTTCCACAGGGCCTCAATTGAGATAGGAAGCTCTTTTGATGGTTTTGGAGGGGAAGATGCGATGGTAGCACACACCGGTGCGGTTGTATGGATGGATTCTGTAGGAGCCCGGGAGAGGGCATCCGGTACAGTGTTGTACTTTCCCTTTCGGTATTCAACAGTGAAGGAGAATTCTTGAAGCCGGAGTGCCCACCTGATGAGTCTGGTGCTGGGTTTGGTGGTTTTGAACACCCATAGTAGAGAGGCATGATCTGTAACCACGGTGAATAGTCTACCTTCCAGGTAAGTTCTCCACTTCTCCACTGCCCACACCACTGCCAAACATTCTAGCTCAGTGGCAGCATAGTTTTTCTCAGCAGGGTTTAGACTGCGGCTGGCAAAGGCGAGGACTTCCTCGGTTCCTTGGTGGGATTTCTGGACAAGCACAGCCCCAAGTCCAATCTCACTGGCGTCGGTGTATACCACAAAGGGTGCATCGAAGCTTGGGTGGCCCAGGACAGGTGGTTTAACCAGGTGCTTTTTTAGGGTAATAAACGATGTTTGGCATGCAGGTGACCAGCAGTATTTTGCTCCTTTTTTCTTTAGGGCATTGAGTGGTTCAGCAATCTGGGAAAAGTTGGGGACGAATCTGTGATACCACCCAGCCATGCCCAGGAACCTTTGTAGGGCTTTCAAGTTGGTGGGTGCAGGGTAGTGCTGCACAGCCTCAATCTTGTCTGGGTCAACAAGGACTCCTGTAGCAGAGACAAGATGGCCCAGGAATTTCAAAGAGGTTCTGAACAGTTTACTTTTCTTCATATTCACAGAGAGGCCTGCGTTTCTGAGTTTGTCCAGGACAGCTTGGACATCATAAGAATGCTGTTCCCAGGACGAAGAGAAGATGATAATGTCATCCAAGTAGACAAAGCAGATGATTCCCTTCAGCTCTCCCAGGGCTCTCTCCATGAGCCTCTGGAAGGTGGCAGGGGCATTCTTAAGTCCAAATGGCATGACTTTAAATTGGAACAGTCCATGAGGGCATATAAAGGCTGTGATTTCCCTCACCTCTGGATCCATCTCCACTTGCCAGTAGCCACTATTTAGGTCTAGTGAAGAGAAAACCACAGCACCCGAGAGGCTATCCAATATCTCTTGGATTGTGGGAATGGGATAAGCATCAGTGACTGTGTTAACATTCACTTTTCGGTAATCAACACAAAACCGTGGTTTCCCGTCTTTTTTGGGAATCAGGACTACAGGCGAGGCCCATGCAGAACAAGAAGGTTCAATGACGTCATCTTGTAGCATGTCCTCAATGAGTTCCTTCATCACCTTTTGTTTAGGAGGGGAGACTCGATAGGGTTTCTGTCTAATTGGTACAGGATTGGTGAGAAAGATTTGATGCTTCAATATCTCAGTACGTCCTACTTTGGTTGTACACACATCAACATTGTTACATAACAGATTGTGTAACTGAGGTTTTACGTGCTCCTCCAGGTGAGACTCCTGAACTGCCCTCAGCATCAAGTCTGAGTCCTCCAAAGGGGCCTGTGTAGGGAACAGTGCAGTGGCCGATGGAGCTACCACAGAAAAGAAGGCAATAGAGTTGCCATTCTCCCCCTCCCCAGAAAGAGAGGACTCTGCACAAAAGTAGAATTTATTTTCCGCATTATCCCGGAACCAGTACATCCCGCCTGCAACATCAAGCTGCATACCAGTAAAAAACACGAAGTCCAAACCAATCAGGGCAGGAAAAGCCAGTGTCCTGGAGTCTAGGACCACCACAGTAATCAACCAGGTCTTATCATGTAGGCTCATTTCAAGCTCGGCCCACCCAAGGGGTTTCCTTGGTTGCCCATCAGCAAGGTAAAGAGGATCACCGGTCCATGGGGTAAGTTTATCATTTGCAGCTTTGACATTGTTCCAGATGTGTTCATTTAGTAGAGTATATGTGGAACCTGTATCAACAACAGCTTTTCCTGTCCAGTTCCTTATAGTCAAGGGCACTTTCAGTTGTCGTGGGATGGCAGTATCCGTGCTTCCCCCGGGGATGCTGAACTTTTTCAGGCCCTGTACAAAGAGATGTGAGGTGATACATAACGGGGATTGAGCTGAATGGGTCACCGCGTTCACTGAAGAATGGTTCTGGGGATTTGAAGAGCCAAAAGGCTGTGGGTAGGTTTGATTAGAGGAGTGTTTTTGCTGGTTGGGTCGCTGAGAATGATGTGGCTGAGGGTGTTGTTGCTGCGGATGTGATTGTTGCGGGTGGGAGTGCTGTGGGTAGGGTTGTTGCGGGGGAGACTGCTGAGAATGATGCGGCTGAGGCTGTTGTTGCTGCGGATGGGATTGTTGAGGGCGGGAGTGCTGTGAGTGGGATTGTTGCGGGTAGGATTGTCCAGGGGAATTAGATTTCTTGAACTGATTATAATTTGGGCATGAATATGGAGCATGGCTGCCTTTACACCTCCAGCAGTAAACCACATGGCAAAGGTTTTCTTTCTGCGGTGGTGGGTCATTAGGAGTAACCATCTCCACTTTCTCTTTCTGCTTCACAATTTTTTTTGTCCGTTGTTCATAGTTAATTTGACTCGCCCTGTCCTTTTCCAGTTGTTGTCCGAGCCTCACCAGTTCATCCACTGTAGTTACTCTGCCTCGGAGCTGGCTTGCCATATGGGGATTGATGTTTCTGAAAATCAGCTTTAAGACTGCGTCTTCCTGAATTTCAGGCTTCCACCTCTGACACAAGGAGCGATATCTGAAAGCAAAATCTCTAATGCTTTCACCTTCGCCTTGAACTCTTGTCCTCACTCTCTCTGCCAGCTCATCTTCATAATCTTCTGACAGAAAGGCAGCACGGAATTTTTGTTGAAAGTCCGACCAGGTATGTGTGTTTAAACGTACCACATCCCACCAGTCTCTCGCCGTCCCATGTAGAACATTTCTCAAGGTTGCCATCAATTCCTCATCCATCAACGGATTTAAAGCAAGAAAATCACTACATTTTTCCAAGTACAAAAGGGGATCTGGTTCCCCCTCCATCTTTCCAAATGATGGGAACAGCAGTTTTACAGGACATTTTCCTGTTAACCGTGCCCTGGGCTCACACAGAACAGGAGAATCCTCTGGAGTCAGAAGCACGCCTGCCGTATCAGTCAGAACAGTAGATTGGAGGCGCTGCCTCCGAGCTTCCTCTAACCGAACATCTTTCGGTGCTGCTGAAACAGCGAGTGGTGCAAGGGCAGATACATTCAATGTCTGTTTCATTGTACCCAATTCCTGGGATACGTTGTCCATATTTTGGGACAACTTCCACACATCCTCCTGCAGGTGATGAACTGATTGTTCGACTGGGGTCATGAACTCTTTGATGTCCTTCAAAATCTCTGTATGATGGTGTGTTAAGCGCCAGTTAAGGTTTGCTGCAAACTCTCTCCTCAGAAATGATGACTGTTTGTCCAGAGTTTCATGCAAATGTTGAAAGCGCTGTTCATGTGTCGCCGTGATTTTTTCCAATAAAGTTGTAACTGTTTTTTCAAGGTCCTCCTTGTGTTGTTTTTGTGCTTCCCTTAGAGTCTCAAATTCTTTCTCCAAAGTTGCTTTTATTGTTATATGAGTGTCGACTGGTTCCTCCATTAATTCAGTCGTCCATGAAGATGAACAACCATCTTGATCTCCAACTTCATTTTGAGCTGCCACTGCCAGAGGAATGAGAGGTTGGGACAGATCCGGGTTCAATGTAACACAAAAATCCATATCCAATAAGGAATATGTGGTTTTCGCTGCAGATGGCTGAGTTTCTCTGCAGTCTTGCTTTGCTGAGGCCATTTCAACAGGTGTTGGGGAAAATAAATCCATTCCTGAAAAGGGTTCATATTAGGGGTGTAAATCTCTCATGAAAAAAACGATCCGATTCGTATCTCGATACATGGTCACGATACGATATAAGAAAAGATGCATGTTGTTAAAAAACGATTCAGTGCGATTCGATGCGATGCGATGCGATGCGATTCGATGCAGTTCAATAATTGAAAATATTCTGAAAGAGTTCTTTTCATTTGTTCAATGAATATGAACAAACATTTTATTGTGAAATTAGTCTGTATGTAGTTTGTCTCACATATACAAAAAAAAAATACATTTCAGTAATGGCACACATTGCAGCCAAATAAATACACCATAAGGAAATACAAAAAAATTATATTTAAATATTAAATAAAATAGTAAAATAAAATATATTTTCTATACCCAAAGAAGTCCCTTGTTGATGGATGACAATACAAAAATAAAATAAAACAGAGCTAGACCTTGTGCTTTTCTCATATTTAGAATAAATGCTTCTGCAAATTAAGTGCCTCTGCAAATCATACAGACTCAAGATAAGGTATCATTATACCAATTAATACATGTGCAACCTTTCACTGAGAACACAAATAGAGCTGCGAACTGTAAGAAAATAGGAAATATCACTGCAAACACGAAGTAAAGCTGTGAACTGTAAGAAGCAGCAATAGGAAATATCTAATTTTGTTTAAACCAAAACCGCCATCCTGGCCTAGATTATTACTTTAATGTAATGGCACAAATTGCTGCCAAACACAGCATAAGGAGAAAAAAAAAATATATAAGTAGAACTAATACAATTCTTGTAGGACATTTAGTGTATGCTGATATCCTTTAGCTACCTCCTAATAATTCATTTGTGCTCGAGTTTTTTAAGATTCTTCTTGAGAAAAATCAATTGATCGGCATGGTCACCCCTAAGTACACTGCGTTGAGAGGAAACAATATCTCCTGCGGTACTGAAAACTCTTTCTGATGCTACACTTGTAGCTGGTATGCAGAGGTATCTTTTTGCAATATCTGACAACAATGGTAAGTCGACCTGTGCTCTCCACCACTCCAGTGGATTGCCATTCAGGGGCAAAAGGTTTCTCTCTCTGTACCTCAGGATTTCCTCGCTGACCTTCTCCCTGGAGCTTCTTGATGGTCTTACCACATATGTTTCTCCAAACAGCTGGTCCAGTGCTGTACTTTTCCTCTTTTTACAAGGAGGACAATCACCTGACATGCAACACAATTACAGTATATTAAGCCACTCATTTGGGATTGCCATGATGACAGTTGATAACATTTACCATACCATTAAACATTACTTTAAATGTAGCAGCAGCAGTGTTAAATGTAAATGCAGAATGCAAAAACGCACCTCTTGGTTCTTCATGGACCTGGACTGGGCTGGACTGGACGGATGTTGGGTCTCTCTGATCTGGCTCTTGAATATCACTCGGACTGGGATGGCTCTCCTCTACTTTCTAGTAGTAATAGTACAAAATAACAGGGATGATTATTGATGAGTAACCACTGACTAGGTAGATGTTTATCATCACAGAAAACAAACATTTTGGATTAACTAGTTGTCTAGTTCAATGCAGTAGCCCATCATTGACTGACACTCAACAATATGACGAGAGGAAAGAATAGACAATACTATAACAATAATGCAAAAAATATTGTGTATTTAGACAGTTAATTTGTAAAGGGGAGGGGTAGCTTTAGCTTACCTTATCATGCAGGTTTGTAGCTTCATCTGTAATGGACAAGAAGATCCTCTCGGTCTCACGGTCACTGAGGAAAGGCAGGGTTTTGAAGCGTGGATCCAAAGCTGATGCAGTACACAACAGGTCTTCAATGTTTGTGTACCGCTTAACAAAATCTTCGAGGAACACCTTCTTCATATCCTTAATGAGCCCTGTGTCCTCAGTAGTGGCCTCAAAGTGATTCTTTAGTTTTGCTTTGAAGGGGGCAATCAACGAAATTGTGGGCTGCTCATCTTCGCACATAACTGTGGTGATAACTTTGACAGGTGCCATCACTTTCACCATGTCCTCAGCATTGCTGAGGTCTCCTTCAGTAAGAGCGCTTACATCTTCTCCTTTTCTGAGCTCCCTTGACATGAGTGTGGCAAAAACTGCCGATTGTTGCTCCAAAAAACGTTCGAGCATGTCGTGGGAACTGTTCCACCGGGTAGTAACGTCATTGATGAGCTTGTGGGAGGGCAATGCCATTTGCTGTTGTTTTTGTCGCAGTAGTTCAGCACCCGCTATGTTACGGTGGAAAAATCCAACCACCCTCCTCACTTTCCCAAGCACCTTCGTAGCAGTGGTCACATGCAAGGCCTTCTGGGCAGCCAGATTTAATGTGTGCGCGAAGCAAAAAAGGTGAGGGGACATCTCGGCCTCTACTCCCGCCACAACCATGTTTCTCGCGTTGTCGGTCACCAGTGCTGGGTCTTTATCCTCTATGTTCCACTCAAGACATGCCTCTTTCAATAAAGCCCCGATGTTTTTCCCCGTGTGTGACTCATTGAAGACTCTCGTCTGTAAAACATAGCTTGCCAACTCCCAATCCAGATTAACATAATGCACGGTTATCGTAATGTATGAATCCGTTGCACGTGATGTCCAGGCATCGGTAGTTATTGCCACTCGTTCTGCACTTGAGAGCTTAGCCTTAAGGTCAGTTTTAGTTTTTTTGTACAGCTCGGGTATGCACGTTTCGCTGAAATGCTGTCTGCTTGGTATCTTGTACCTCGGCTCTAATTCTCTAAGCAGTTCGCGAAATCCGTCATTTTCAACGACGCTGTATGGCCTCAGGTCCATGGCGATGAAACGAGCCACACGCATCGTTATTGACTTAGCCCTCGCTGAATTGTAACTCAGTTGTGATTGAGTGAGAAACTGAGTTATAGTGCTGCTGGTGCTGCTGCTGGTCGATGCAGTGCTGGCATCAAGTTCAACATCACTGGCATGGCGTCTCGAGATGTGTGTGCTGAGATTTGTAGTACTGCCAGTGTACTTAATTGCTGCCCTACATATTTTACATACGGCTTCACTTTTATCAAGTTTACCTTCTTTTTTGAAGAAGCCAAATGTCTTCCAAACTTTTGATCGGAGGGTCGATGGCGCATTGAAAATGGGTTCGCTGTGGTCAGACATCATTTCACTACAGACTTAATGTCAACATACGTTGCGTTATTCAAAGGGATAGCGGCACGCCTGATAGGCTTATAGTATGCGGGCTTTGGCCAATGACAGGCTGTCATTGTTGTGACTGAGCTCAAATGCACCAAGTCAGTGAGTGAGGGTTTCGGATAGCAACTTAACGTAGAGAAAAACACTTGTGAATCGGTTCATAGCTTTTAAATCGGGGCACCAACCGATTCGTGTCATTTTAAAACCGATGCGGGACTTCACGCATCGATGTAGTCGTATCTTACAAGCTAAAAACGGATATCGATACGTATCGGGGTTTTTTTACACCCCTAGTTCATATGAAGATTTTTTTCTTTTTTTAATCCCGGGTTTTAGTGAATCCAGATGTCTGGGGTGCCATTTTGTAGCGGGTTAGACTAAGTTGAATGTTGGGGTGCCAGTCAGAGTCAAGTCTGACAAAGTAAAATAAAACATAACCGAAAATAGCTTAGTTAACCCACACAAATTAATAACTAGGCAGATCAAAGAGCAACAATAAATCACAAAGACAATCCAGCAATGCGGTTTTCACAATATAATTGCATAATAATTATCCACAGTAAAGTACAAACAAGAAGAAAATAAATGCAGCGTGCGTACGCATCAGTCGTTTAATCCCATTTATAATCCATTTGGGGAAAAGTCCGTTTCGGGTTTTACCGCGAATTCCAATAGAAAAGTCTGTTTCGGGTATTACCGCGAAAAATAAGGAAATAAATCACAATAACCAGCGTCTCTCGACCCGGTGTAGCAACAACCCACCCAAAACAAAAATACACACCGGGTACTCACGGTACCGAAGTTGATAGCATTAGTCAGAGTCAGAGTCAGTCAGTTGTGAGGTTCAGGTGCCCATGAAGCAACGTCCGGTTGGGGAATGACGACATTCACATGCAGGCAATCGCCGACGTGCCGACGAAACTCCCAGGACAAGGTTGCAAAGCTGATTATAGCGCGGACTTCAAACAAGACGCTTAACGCCGTGGTCCCACTTCTTCTACACGGACTCTTCCGGTGACTTGCACTCGCTACCCCCTTTTCCTGCTTGGAGGACGGACTTTTTAAACTGTGCGGAATCGGTGGGCAGTTGACTCCATTGGAGTAGGAGATGAATAGGGGTGGATGACGGAGGAAGCCTTGAATGGAGGTGTGTTTTACTGGAAAGGGGTGCAGCAATGTGTGATTCTGACAACGCGGCCGCTACAGTGATTAACCTGTTAACACTATCACCTTCACACTGTTTAACTCACTAGATCTCTGCGGCTCATCAAAACATACATACATTTTTACATTTCATTATATGTTTATGATAATGTTATAGTTTAGATGAGATTATTCAATATGATATGAATATATGATCATCATTACACATATCATGAATTCTTCTTTAACTCTAAATATCATAGTTTGACAGGTTCGTTTTATCCAGATGTCTCGAATCAAAGAAAGAAATAACCCGCTGTGATTGGTGGAGGCGCGGCAGTGGTTTCCAGGCGCCCCTCCCCGTGCCAGGAGTCCATGGATGGGCGTCTAGAAACCATCTGCTCGGTGCGCGCGCCCCCACTAAATCCTAGCGACCGTCTCGTGCTGTTGATGATCTGCACGGAAAGTTTCATTCTTCTTTGATCTTTGTTTCAAGTTCCTGAGGGTCGGTGGGGCTGAGGTTCGTTCTTCTCTTCATCTCTGGTTGAGGTCCGGAGGGTCGGCGGGGCGTTTGTTCACTCAGGGACGACGGACACGAGGATGTCTGCAGTCAAAGGGCAACGCCAACAGCGGAGTTCATCTGGATGTTTCTCTCCGTTAAACCCTGGAAAATAAAAAAAATTCAGAGTGGAAAACTATCACTTCGGATCACTTCGGATACCTTTCTGATGCAGAATAACATTTTCTAACGGAAAACAACCGTTCCGAAATGCAAAATAACACACTTTTACTGTTTAAATGTCGATGTTGCCAAGGCGCTGATTCGGTGAGTACTCTTCAAGTCTAGTGAGATCAAAGTTTTCTCTCCCTCAACTATGTCGCTGCTGGAGTATGTGACGTCAGGGTCTAGATCTGGTTCTTCAAACCGGTTCCGGACCAACTTTGTCGGGGTCTACGTTATGTTCGTGTTCGGGGTCGCCTGGCCATGCGCGGCCCAATCTCAGGATGACGCGGGTCTGTCGGTGCCGGAGCACGGCTTCTGCCAGGCCATCTCCATCCCTCTGTGCACGGATATCGCCTACAATCAGACCATCTGGTTGGTCATCCTGTCCCTCACCTGGTTCCTCTCTGCTGGGATGAAGTGGGGCCACGAGGCCATCGAGGCAAACTCCCAATACTTCCACCTGGCGGCGTGGGCGGTGCCGGCGGTGAAGACCATCACCATCCTGGCCATGGGCCAGGTGGACGGGGACCTGCTGACAGGGGTCTGCTTCGTGGGCATCAACAGCGTAGACGCGCTGCGGGGATTCGTGCTGGCGCCGCTCTTCGTCTACCTCTTCATCGGGACGTCATTCCTCCTGGCGGGCTTCGTATCTCTGTTTCGGATCCGCACCATCATGAAGCACGACGGCAGCAAGACAGAGAAACTGGAAAAGCTGATGGTGCGCATTGGGGTGTTCTCGGTGCTCTACACGGTGCCCGCCACTGTGGTCATCGCCTGCTTCTTCTACGAGCAGGCGTTCCGGCCGCACTGGGAGAACACCTGGCGCTCACAGACCTGCAAGCGGCTGGCGGTGCCGTGCCCTCGCCACGATACCGCACCCCTGCGGCCGGACTTCGCAGTGTTCATGATCAAATATCTGATGGCCATGATCGTGGGCATCACGTCGGGGTTCTGGATCTGGTCCGGAAAGACCCTGCAGTCCTGGAGGCGGTTCTACCGGAGGCTGGGCAGCGGGGCCCCGGACAATTCAATTCAATTCAATTCAATTTTATTTGTATAGCCCTTAATAATAATAATAATAATAATAATAATAAATTGTATTTATAATGCACTTTATATTCAAGAATCTCAAAGTGCTTCAGAGAAAAAAATACCAAAAAAACTATTAAAAAGGGGGAACCTCAAAGAAAGTTTAGCTAAATGCTCTTTTAAAGAGATGGGTTTTGAGGTTCCGTTTAAAAAGAGCTGTAGTCTGTGGAGCCCTCAGGTGGTCAGGGAGGGCGTTCCATAGTCTAGGGGCAGCAGCAGAAAAGGCCCGATCACCCATGGTGCACAGCTTTGTATGTCGGGTTTGGAGGGTGTGAGTGGATCCTGAACGGAGTGTACGTGAGTTTGTCGGGGGGGTGAGGAGTTCCTGAAGGTAGAGGGGGGCAAGTCCGTGAAGGCACTGGTGGGTGAGGAGGGAGACCTTGTACTCAATTCTGAGTGAGACAGGGAGCCAGTGCAGTGATTTCAGGATGGGGGTGATGTGGTCATGCTTGCGCACCCTCATCAGGACCCTGGCAGCACTGTTTTGAATGTATTGGAGCCTCTGGATGCTCTTGCCAGGGATCCCAATGAGGAGTGCATTGCAGTAGTCCAACCTGGAGGAGACAAAGGCATGGACGAGCTTCTCTGCATCAGCCAGGGTGAGTGATTGGCGGAGTTTGGCGATGTTCCTGAGGTGGTATAAAGCTGTCTTACAGAGGTGTTTGATGTGGGTGTCAAAATTAAGTTGTGGGTCCATTTTAACACCGAGGTTGGTGACGGATGTGGAAAGGGGGATGTTTTTGCCAGAGAAGGTGATATTGGTGATGGTGGGGGAGCGGAGCTGATGTGGCGTGCCAATAAGGATGGCTTCCGTTTTATGGCTGTTAAGTTGTAGGAAGTTGAGCTTCATCCACGCCTCTATCTCCTCCAGGCAGGTGGTCAGTGTGGATGTTGGCAGAGGGGCAGAAGAAGTGGGGGTTGTCCTGATGTAGAGCTGTGTATCATCAGCATAGCAGTGGTAAGACAAGCCATGCCTGCTAATGACACTACCCAGGGGGAGCATGTACAGTGAGAACAGTGTGGGGCCCAACACCGAGCCCTGGGGGACACCGCAGGTGACGTTGTTGGTGTGTGATTTTGCTTTGCCCAGGGCAACGTGCTCAGTTCTGTCAGTGAGGTACGAGGTGAACCAGTTCTTCACATTTCCTGATAGTCCAATGGTGTATTGCAGGCGGTGAAGGAGAATATTGTGGTCAACCGTATCAAAAGCAGCTGTTAAGTCCAGGAGGATGAGGAGAGATGGGGAGCCGGTGTCTGCTGCCATCAGGAGGTCATTTGTGACCCTGACCAAGGCTGTTTCTGTACTGTGGCCATAGCGGAAACCAGACTGGAATTAATCACCATTACAGTCTCAAAGGGCTTAACAGGCCAAATATTTGTGACACCCCCCTTTACCCATGCCCCCACACGGGCAAGAAAAAACTCCCTTGAATCAGCAAGGAAGAAATCTTGAGAAGAAACGCAGTGTAGGGGATCCCTTCTTCCAGGGATGGTCAGGAGTGCAATGGGTGCCACAAATGGCATACAGGTAAATACATGTACATCATATTAAAATGGTGATGGGGTTCTGGCCGGTTATCCATGAGGAGAGTCCAGGCATCCAGTCCAGCACCCGCAGCACGCTACAACTGACAGAATAGTGAATTAGAACGGAAAAGTACATAGTGGGAATGTATAATGTCAAGACCACTGTCTGACGTTACTTACCTCATTAGACCTACGAGGGGAACCGGGGCACTTCTCTAATATAGAAGAGTACTCCTCAAATGATTACCTTGTGGTCCTTTAACCTGTAGCATTTTTTTTCAGATCATTTGGGGTCTAAAGAACTAATGCTGACGATGATGTGAGATTTGTCCAGTATTTAGGAGGACGCTGCAGGTGTGATCTGTGAGACAGCTGCAGTGTCATCCTGTGGGGCGACAGCACCCATCAATGAAGGACCTCTAAAGGCTTGTTTACCACTGATGCTCAGATCAGGTTATATCATTATGGAAAGGATCGCCACTAATTTAACTTAATTTAAAGAGTCTCTTTCAAGGAGTGTTCTCCCTCTGTAATCTCCTTGTTGCGTTGTTGCAGGATATTTCTCTATTATCTTTAAAGTCTCATCCCTCCTCCACCCAAATCTTTTAGATAACATAAACAACACTTTCTGTAGTCCACACAGCAGACTCTGCTCTCAAACCCTCACCCACACCCCAAACTCTTCGTACTCTGGGCCAAATAGTTCAAGCGAAAGGTAAAGAAACAAGTTTTATTTCTCTGTCGGGATCCTTTCCGAAATGATAGAATATATTCCGAAGCTGTCAGCAGCATATTTTGACCTTTGCCATTTAGGATTACATTGCAACCTGTTTTGCGGAATAAGGATGTAAACTTTATGTTCTTAAATTTCTGAATTTATTCTTATAGCTTTTACACTTATTAGGATGTAAACTTTTCAGGTTTTAGTGGAAGGTTAAACCCTATTCCTCGATCAGAACTGGTTCTTAGTGAATGATGTCAACTTCATGAAGATAACGGACATATTCGATCCACCATGCAGACAGTTTTGTGTTTTTAAGCAACATGTTTATAAACTGCTACCATGTACTGACATTTAGATGTGACAGTATGAACATTCCAGGTTACACTCAGGACTCACCTTAAGGACCCAAGACTGGGGAAGTCTTTATAAGTCAGGTCAACATAACCATGGTAACCAGCCCTGCCTTCTGCTGTTTTCTCCTGGATTGGGGAGACTTTAAACCAAGGAAAACATTTCACATAGTTTAGATGTCTGTCTCACACACACACACACACACACACACACACACACACACACACACACACACACACACACACACACACACACACACACACACACACACACACACACACACACACACACACACACACACATTATTTTTATGTGTATGTTGACCTAGACTTGATTCCTGATTGTCATATTGTCCTCACATCTTCTCGTTGTTCATCTTCAAGGTATAAAGTCTTAATTAGAGTGAGTTTTTGAGATGTTTATGTAAACAATACTTCCACTACTGCCAATCACAGCTTTGCTCGGTCTTCATGTCCTCTCGTGTAGCGACACGGACCTCAGGGAACCAAAGATCTATCCCATAATAGACAAAAGGATAAACGGTTGCTGGGGACTAAATGATAAATATATAATCAGAATAATCCTAGTCCTTTGATTATCCTCTGTATTCACCTGGGACCAGAACCCGCCCAACCCTTATAGCAACAACAAATAATGCCTAAACTGTGACTATTGGACGGACTGACGGTCTATGTGACTGACTGTTTAAGGGTTCACACTTGGGGCACATATGCAATCTACAGTATTGGTATGGAAGACTTTCAAATTATATATTGTATTAATAGTTCTGCCAGGTACCTATTTTTGAATGACATAAAACATTTATACATTTTGTTTTTTTATATACAGAAAGTTAATAAAACAATCTGATTTCAAAAAAATATGCTGTTTGTTTATGATTCTATTATGATAGGAATATGTTTTATTATTTGCTTCATGCACTTTACAAATCAATTAGCCTCCAACAAACGCATGTTGGACGGACTGGAACTAACCCCACCCTATATTGGTTGAAATGGTTTCTAGCCAATAAATGGTTTCTGGCGCCTCCTAATGGCCTGGCTTGGTAAAGCAGGGAACAATGACATGAATATTACTTCATTTAAATCTAATGAACAGGTTTTACACCTTGAAAAGATAAAAACGTAACTGACACACAATGGTCTTTGGACCCATGTACAATAACGCTGAATATATATATATATATGTGTATTAAGATTAAGTCCATAATTACATTGATAGCATTCAGAATCTGAGTACTTTCACAATACATTAACTATTACAAGGCCTACAAATAGAAACAATATTAAATAAAATATAAGTAACATAAATGGCAGAAATAGATAAATAGAATATATACACAAAAATTTGAAAAATCAAATCGATGCATTATGAATAAAAAGCATAAAATGTATCAAAAATGAATGTACGTAACAGTAAGTAAGTGGCTAAATAATACCAGAAATCAGAGTGCTGATAGATTGAAATTCAGAACTCAGAAGTTTATGGTCTGTAAATCCATCTTACTGCCATGGCAACAGAAACACAAACACACAGACACACTTAATGGACACACACACTCACACACACACACACAACAGACACATAAACACATAGCAACAGGTACTACACAAATACATTTTTAGCCAAGTCTTAGGTTGCTGGGAGATGGTTCTGTGGAGCTGCTGAATGGGACGAGAGCGTATGTCAGGTAAGATCGGTTTTAAACCCTTAAGTTAGGTCATTTCGCAGAGGGTTTTAACCAAATGACGGAACCCTGCTGCAGTTGACATAGGCGTTTTTACAGAGCACTGGGAATCAAACAACTAGAGACGGCTGCTTGAAAACTTCATGTGTTCTCCTGTTGATACCATTTTTGGTGGCATTTAAGGGGCAGGATCATGTATTGGTTGGGCTGTTTGACCAACATCTCTGTTCAAGACGCCTTCTATCCCCCACCGGCCTCAATGATCTGTATCTGAAATCAGTAGGAGAGAGAGTTTTTCTGATCTTCTGGAGCTGATTGAGTCCAGAAAATCTCCCCATGTGAAGCTCTGTACATGTGCGTGAATCAAATGTTAAAGAAATGTCAAGAAATTTTAACCTGAAATACAATGGCATTTATTTTTATAACACATTTATAGATTTTGTGAGCTTCCAGATCCAGACGCCTGTGTGTGTGTGTGTGTGTGTGTGTGTGTGTGTGTGTGTGTGTGTGTGTGTGTGTGTGTGTGTGTGTGTGTGTGTGTGTGTGTGTGTGTGTGTGTGTGTGTGTGTGTGTATTAACACTCACATTTTGTATGGACATTTTTTATCAGAATGATTTGCTTTAACCAAATTATTTAAAACAATTCAAATACAACCAATCATCTTCAGTCTTCAATTTAAAAGAGCCAATCAACAACCAGGGCTCTGCCTGGGATATTTTCCTCAATTGTATTTGCTAAATACATTTATAAATAAGTTTGAATACACTACCTGCTAGTATGACCTGTTCCCAGGGTCACACAGGAAGAGCAATCATGAATGGGCTGTCCCTTCTGAGTCGGGGTTGTGGTCATGTGGAGGAACAACATGGCCGCCTGGAGGTCTGTTTCACACCGCAGGTACCCCATACCACAATGCAACACTGTTCAGTCAAACCAGTTGGTCTGTGTACTACCTATCAATGACTGTATGCTTTGACCAATAGGATTACTACATCTGGAGGTCGCAGCAGTCTCTGCTCCGGCTGACCAATAACAGCAGCCGTCTGCTGCAGGGGGGCGCGGCCACAGCTGCTAAAACCTATAGCACCCGCAGAGGACCCCTGCTGATCTACACACAGGTGTGTGTGTGTGTGTGTGTGTGTGTGTGTGTGTGTGTGTGTGTGTGTGTGTGTGTGTGTGTGTGTGTGTGTGTGTGTGTGTGTGTGTGTGTGTGTGAGTGTGTTTGTACATTTTGTGAGTCAACATGTGAAAGAAAACAGAAAAATCTACAATCAAATATAAATAAATAATAATCAACAATACAATGAATAATAACGTAACCCAAAATAAACAAGCAGAAGATTAAATACTGACAGAAGGTCTTAACAGGATCAGGTCAGCAGGTCCACTGCCCACCAATCAGCTGCCAGCTTGTGGAGGAATGGGCAGGGCTCCCGCCCAGAGGAGCAGTTTCAAAAGCCAATCACAACCCAGAGGAGCTCGTTGGTGGCCATGTTGAACTGTGGAAGCAAGAAGGTTGGAATCGAACCACTTAATTTTAAGTTTTAAGTGTGTCTTGTTTTGCTGCCCTTATTTAACTCTAGATTTAATTTGACTTTTTTATTATGTGATTTGATCTGCTGCAAAGCGTCTTTGAATATGAGACTGGGTAGCCCCGCCCATTCTGCCGCTGACTTGAGTTTGCCCTGCAGAATGGTCTGGAGATGAGAAATACATTTCTCTCTTGTTTCGATACGTTTTTGCGGGAGCCAATCACCAAGCTGGCTTTTCCCCCAGGCGCCCTGGTTTAACACAATGACGACAGGGAAGCGACGGCAAGCAGCCAAGCAGAGTAATTTGAGGCCCATTGGTCACGCCTCTTGTGCTGAAGAAAATGACAGCAGCTTCACCAGACCAACGTGCAATCTACGATTGAGCTTGGTCTGGCAATAGCCAGGCTATTTGAATACCTTTGGAGGTCCAAACATACAAACTTTATGAACTGTATGCAGCATCTACCCTGCAATATTTACAATACATTCGAGACACGTTTTGTCTGTCAAAATGTGTTGTATGATGAATGCTCATATGTTATATCCTAGAAATAGTTGTAATACTAGTCTTGAAAATGTATTAAACTGTAATCCCTAACCCCTATTTACCTGTATAATTTTAATCCCTAGCCCCTATTTACCTGTATCATTTTAAACTCTAACCCCTATTCAAACAATGGCCGGACTGAACGTGTGCTGTAAGGACCATAGCACTGGTTCATACATACATACTGTATACATAAGGACACTTTGTAAGTTTTCATATCTGCACATACATAAAGATGATAACATCTACATGGGATATATTCCTATGCATACGTACGTGGACATACATATGTTCACATACATGTGTTTAAACAAGTACACATAGCCAATGCCGCTTTTCCGCCGCACATGTAGCTCGACTCGACTCGACTCGACACGACTCGACACGACTCGACACGGTAGCAGCACGGGTCGTTTTCCACCGCAAATAGTACCTCCCGGACGTGGGCGGGGTCGGCTGCGCGAAAGGGCCGTGACGTATTTTTGTACGCGACGCAAACAACACCTACGCAACCCACACATGGACAGAACCCACATAACAACAATGGAGGACATCGATGCGATGGTATTCGTGTTCGTATTATTAGCTGGCAGGTTGAAGAAGTGGAATATGTTGGCTGTGGCGCTGCTATGGCTGTTACCAGCATGGTTGCCATGTCGCTCTCGTGACTTCGTCACACTCTCTGGCCAATCAGTGGCCGGCCGTCTGCCGACGTCACCTTTTAGCATCGGCTCAGCTCGCTTGGAACCTAGAGTGAGGCGGTACTAAAAAAAGCAGCCACTTCAGGTACCAGATACCATGTTTTCGCGGTGGAAACGCCAAAAATGTGAGCTGAGTCGAGTCGAGTCGAGTCGAGTCGAGCTGGTACCATGCAGTGGAAAAGCGGCATAAGTATACTCGTACATACACATTCTTATACTTAAAGGGACACTGTGTAAAAATTACTCCCATCTAGTGGTACAATTGTATATTGCATTCAAACTAATAGTGCTCGCTTGTTCAAAAACTACGGTGGGCAGTATGTGCCAAGAAGCTGTGTCATGAAATCCAATACTACCTCATCGAGTCATTGTAGTGATGAGGTTCGTTGTTTCAAAAAAATTTCAAACTGCATTGAATCATTACGCCTCCTTTCCACATACGTACATTCTCGTATGCGATCCAACCGTCTCCGACCGAAAGTCCATTCATTCCTGTGTGATTCTCCGTAAGGTCAGTTTTTCCTCCGAGACTCCTCCCCTCCGTAAAATTTCTGTCCGGTATGTCCGTAATATACGTTCAGAAAATGTAACTTTCGCCGTCGTTTTACGGAGATACCGTATCAAAATGTTTTTATGTTTTGCACAAAACATGTAAGTACCTGGCAGGCCAAACTCCTCGCCGATCTCTTTCCAAGCCTGGTTGGTTTTGTTTTTATCTCTTTCTATGTCGATCCTCATGTTCCAAAGTACCGGTCTCCTAAAAACGGCCATTATCATACGTTCCCCCATCTTTTTGGCTGTCCGTAAATAAGTTCATGTCCGTACGTAAAACACTAGCGACCCCTTTCGTAAATTTACGGAAGCACGGATACGAAAAACATACGTATGTGGAAACGAGGCGTTAGTGTAAGCCAGTGATTTTCAACCTTTTTTGAGCCACGGCACACTTTTTACATTTACAAAATCCTGGGGCACACCACCAACCAAAATTACACTCTAACACAGTACATATAATGCATATTATAGTGGCGATTTGTCCTCAATAAAACAATAACTTGAAAATTAAGAAATCAAAAAAAGCAACGTAATCAAAATAGCCACTGTGGCACCAGGGGGGACAAATCTTACACAGTGCAGGGGAAAGAGTCAACTGTCCAGTCGTGAATTTAGATTTCTGCAGGTTTATTTTCCGATCTTCCAAGCAAACAAGACAAATGTGCAACAGTGTGAACCAGCAGCCTCAGTCCGAACCAGCAGCCTCAGTCCTTTGTCTTTCTCGTACAGCTGGTAAAAAAACATGACCCTTCTCAGTGCCTGACTTACCTATGCCCACCACCTATATATATAGGCTAGTTATAACTTCAAAACAAAAGCATAAACAAACTCAAATTAACTAATTTATAATACAAACAAGAAAATAAACAAAAGTCATATTATTTTATATTAAGCAAACAAACTAAATAAATGTTTTACAATTAAATCTAAGAACTGCATAGCTCCAACACATATAGATAGATAGATAGTTTCTAAATGTATTTATACTCACTTATTGTGAAACCTGCGCCTGTTTCGATGAACACAAAATGGATATCCTGGCAGGAATGGTAGAAAGACACACACAAAGCTCTTCCTCAACAGCTCTCTGTCTCTCTCTGTCTCCTAACCCTAACCCGAATGCCATTTTTCAGGCTTCGAATACTCGTTGGTTTTTCCAAGCGAATATTCGAATACTCGTTCCAGAAAAAAACACCATCAAAAACAACATTAATCCTATATACTCCCTGGAACCGATTTTGACAGTATCTGCATATTTTGTTGAATGTTTCATAGCTTTTGAACGTTAATTAGTAGGCCTAAGTATGTTGAAGTTCTTTAGTTTTTCCCCGTGAAAGCGAACAGCTGTTGTTCCGTTCCAAACGAGTATTCCCAAGAAGCTCACGCTCTGCAGCAAGCCAGTCACAGTTGATTGGCGCAGCGCTGTACAGCGAACGTAAACAAACAACTAAGGTTAGCATTTCGTCAAGTATTACTTTTCCTCCCGAGATCCCGCTAATGTTGTGTTATAAAGTAAAGGGAAACAAGATATCTATTCTTCCTCCACCTCTCTCGCTTCTCTGCTTGGTGACGCTGACGCTTATAGTTTGCCTCCCTCGCTCTTGTAACGTCACGTACGTGGAAAAAAAACAACGAAGCTCAGAATACTGATTTAAGCTTCGAATACACATTTTTCGAGTAGCCGTTAGCTGTAAAAATCCATAGATTAGCCGCACCGTTATATAAGCCGCAGAATCGAAAAATGGGAAAAAACGCGCGGCTTATAGTCCGAAAATTACGGTACATTATCTGCAACACTTTATTACAGCACAGACACCCGACAATGGTTAATTAGGTGATATTAGAAAATTTCCCACGGCACACCTGACGATCTCTCGTGCCGCGGCACACTGGTTGAAAATCACTGGTGTAAGCTAATGATGTATGAGTAATTATTCCTCGAGCAAGATAGTGAAGTATTTCAGTCATCATTCACGCTGGCTCAGAGTGAAAACGCATTTGCATTTCCTGTACCACGTAGTGCTTTTTGTCCCTCTCGGCAGTTCATAGACCGGAAGAACATGGAAGCCTCCATGAAGCTTACCCGTCCTATGTAACTACATATTAATTATTCTTCACCCAGGAGGATAAGTGAGATTTTTGGCAGCGATAATTTTACACCAATGGGGACTTATTTATGAATGAATACGTTGATTTGAGGTAATAAATGACTGAAAATATTACACAGTGTCCCTTTAAGTGCAAATACATATGTATACATACGTACACATACATACAAAACCAAAACCTAACAAAGGACCAGGGAGTTGTGTGGGCCTGGGGTTCAGTCTGAGCATGGTGCTATGGACCCTTCAGGGGTTCAGTCTGAGCATGGTGATAGGGACCCATCAGGGGTTCAGTCCGATCATGGTGCTAGGGGCCCATCAGTGCTTCAGTCTGAGCATGGTACTAGGGGCCCTTCAGGGGTTCAGTCTGAGCATGGTGCTAGGAGCCCTTCAGGGGTTCATTCTGAGCATGGTGCTACCTTCAGGGGTTCAGTCTGAGCATGGTGCTACCTTCAGGGGTTCAGTTTGAGCATGGTGCTACCTTCAGGGGTTCAGTCTGAGCATGGTGCTACCTTCAGGGGTTCAGTTTGAGCATGGTGCTAACTTCATGGGTTCAGTCTGAGCATGGTGCTACCTTCAGGGGTGCAGTCTGAGCATGGTGCTACCTTCAGGGGTGCAGTCTGAGCATGGTGCTAACTTCAGGGGTGCAGTCTGAGCATGGTGCTACCTTCAGGGGTGCAGTCTGAGCATGGTGCTAACTTCAGGGGTGCAGTCTGAGCATGGTGCTGGGGGCCCATCAGGGGTTCCGTCTGAGCATGCTGCTACCTTCAGGGGTTCCGTCTGAGCATGATACTAGGGGCCCTTCAGGGGTTCAGTCTCAGCATGGTGCTAGGGGCCCTTCAGGGGTTCAGTCTCAGCATGGTCAGATTGACAGTACTCTATTGATACTTGGGGGACGCCCCGCCCATTGGTCCTTGGACACTAATGGTTTCCTCCTCTCCTCTCCAGGACTACTCCTTCTCCTGCAGAGTGGATCCTTCGCGCCTTCCTCCTCTTAACCTTCCTCCAGTTCCAGACCTCCGGCACACCCCCCTCCCCCCTCTCTGGAGGGTCCCCTCCCCGCTGCCCTGGCTCCAACCCGTCGCCAGGACAATGGCCCCGAGGCTAACCACGAGGCTGCAACCCAGGAGATGGGGCGGGTCCGTGTTGAGGATCCAGAGATTCAGCTGGACGCCCCTGGACCCAAATGCTCCCAGACCCAGACTTCACTACTATAGCGGTACCTGGAGGGAGGGAGGGGGTGCACATAGAGACATAGAACTAGATAGAACTACTAGAAATATATATAAATATATAGATGAGTCTAAATATATTTATAAATAGATGTATATAAATAGATGTGTCTAAATATATATATTAGGGCTGTCAAGTGATTCAAATATGTAGTCGCGATTAATCACATTATTGTCAGTTAACTCACGATTAATCGTGATTAATCGCAAATCTTTTTTCTATGCTAAATATCCCTTGATTTCTTTGTACCATTAATGGTTCTAATTTTAATGCTCTTATCAACATGGAGAAGTGCATCGGCTTGCCTTGTGCAAATGTTTTTTTATTGATAACAACATTGGCATATACTGATCAAAACAGGAAGATACAAAAAAAAGCCTATAGTGCAATTAAACGATGAACATACAAACATACTGCCTTGAACATAGCAGTCAGGCTACTACTTCTTTGTTTTGAGCCAAAGAAATTATTATTATTTTTTTTATGTGAATTTGCGTTAATCGCGCGATAAAAAAATTAACGCTGTTAAAATTGGATTGCATTAACGCCATTAATAACGAGTTTAACTGACAGCCCTAATATATATATATATATAAATATATATAGATATAAATATATGTATATAAATAGATATATGTAACCATAAAGAGACTGTTCTGTGCTTGCCAAGTCCTCCAGAGCAGCAGGGTCTCCAGGTGCAGGGCCCCCCCCGACCAGCCTCCGTCCTGGGTGTACGATAGGACACGACCCCCTGAAGAACAAGGAGGAGCCCAGGTGAAACCAGACACATGATGTAACTTTCAGAGAGCACTCCAGGGTATGTTGTGATAGTCCAGTGTTGTACAGCCAGGCAGCAGAGAGCAGAAACACCTGCCAGAGCCCCCCAGAGAAGAGACCACAGGTCTAGACATGGGTCTGAAGAGGACCTACAATACCTGGCTCCCAGGAGTGCCCAGAAGAGGCTTTCCTCCTGTCATCCCAGAAGACAGAGAGGAAGAAGGCGATGAGGCAGCGGAGCAGCAGGAGGAAGAGAGGGAGGAGCAAGAGAGCGGCCTTGTAGGTCAGGCTGGAGGAGAGACATGTCTGAAGGTAGCCATGCTTGATTCATGCTGGAAGTCTTCTCCTCTGGCTCAGATCCGTTACTATGGACGACACTGGCCTGGAGATCAAGGGGGAGGACCAGGTACCTGTCTGTCTGTCTGTCTGTCTGTCTGTCTGTCTGTCCGTCCGTCCGTCCGTCCGTCCGTCCGTCCGTCCGTCCGTCTGCCCGTCTGTCCGTCCGTCTGTCTGTCTGTCTGTCTGTCTGTCTGTCTGTCTGTCTGTCTGTCTGTCTGTCTGTCTGTGACTATTCAGAGCAGAGCTCTCATCATAACAGTTTCTCCATTTAAATGTGTAGTCCATATAAATATGTAGCCCCCCAGGTGTTCATGGTACAGGTGTGTTCATGTGGAACAGCCTATGTGTATTTCCAGGTGTATTTGCTTCAGACCGAGTGTTCGTATGGTAAGTGTGTTTATGGTTTGTGATCATATGGTTCTGTCCAAGTGTGTATTTGGTACGCACCACGAGATGGGTTCATTTGGTAGAATCCGCAGGTGTTGATCGGTACGGTTCACCTGTGGTTATAAGGTTCTGTCTGCATGTGTGTTTATAGGGTTCTGTCTTCAGGTGTGTTGATAAGGTACTGCCTGCAGGTGGGTTTATAAGGTTCTGTCTTCAGGTGTGTTGATAAGGTACTGTCTGCAGGTGTGTTTCTAAGGTATTGTCTGCAGGTGTGTTTCGAAGGTACTTTCTGCAGGTGTGTTGATAATGTTCTGTCTTCAGGTGTGTTTCTAAGGTACTGTCTCCAGATGTGTTTATAAGTTACTGTCAGAGGTGTGTTTATATGGTACGGTCTGCAGGTGTGTTTATAAGGTTCTGTCTGCAGTTGTGTTAATGAGGTACTGACTGCAGATGTGTTTAAAAGTAACTGTCTACAGGTGTGTTCATAAGGTATTTTCTGCAGGTGTATTTATAAGGGCTTGTCCGCAAATGTGTTTATGTGGTACGATCCAGGTGTGTATTTCCAGGGGTGTTTCTTTGGTAGGGTCCACAGGTGCTGGTCTTCACACTGGCCTTCTGAAAGTCCCGATGCCCCGGCATGCCCGGTCAAACCCGAGCCCCAAGGTAAGACCCAGAATCTCCTGCAGAACTCCAGAGAGGGGGAGACCCTCTTCAATGTGTGAGACCACCTTGTGTCTGCAGAGGAACCCGCAACTAGAAACACACCCATTGAGTTCTCTGGGCAGCCAAAACAGAACCTTCCTTCGTTCTAGACTCTTGCTGAACTGGTGCCCATTGGTTCCACTTGATGTTATGTATAGGGTCTAGAAACTCTTCATCCAATCAGCGATGATGGAAAGGACCGAAAACCTGGGGAAAACAAATCAACGTAGCGCCGTCTGCGAGCACAATGGACAGCGTTGATGCAGTTTAGAAGCAATATTAATGAAGTTAGTCAAGTCAAGTTAGTCAAGTTGCGGAGTGAAGAGAAGTCAAGAAATACATCAGAGGTGGTCCTAATGGCCGGACTCAATGTGTGACAAGGCCCACCTCCTGTCATCAGCTCATAAGGTACCACCTTCAAACTGTGAAAGTACAGCAAAGCCAAAAGTAATCCAGTCTGATAACACCAGGCTGCCCAGAACCAGCGGGAGAACCAGAACCAGGGAGTGGGTCTGCTCCCGCTGGACCAGACCCGGCTTGGGATCAGAGGACGTCAGGGTCCAGAAGAACCTCTGGTTGGACCACTGATGTTCGCTATTTCAGAACCATCTGGGACTGTCCCACAGAACAGAGGTAGAGCAGTCCATCTGTCCATCGGCTCAGATATGTAACCTGGTGTCAGTTTGCTGTGGATCCGTCCAATGTACATCCATCTTTCTATCCATCTTATCAGAGGAAAGAGGAGAGCAGAGAATCCGAGGACAGAGGGACGAAGGACATGGATGTAAAGGAGTGGAAGAAAGAATTGAAGAAAGAGGAGCTGAAAAAGTCTGTGTGATTCTACTTCAACCGTTAGCAGGTAAACCTCGGAGAGATAGAGATGATATGATGTGTTAATAAACATGATTAAAACTTAATTCAAACATCTTTTATCCTCCCCTCTACTCTCTCCTCTTCTCACCTCCTCCTCTCTCAACACTCTCCTCCTCTCCTCCTTTCCTCTCCTTCCCCCTCCTCCCTCCCCTCCTCTCCTTCCCCATCCTCTGTCTCCTCCTCTCTCCCTCTCCTCTTCCCCTCTCCTCTTCACCCCTCCTCTCCTCTCCTTCCCTCTCCTCTCTCTCCTCCACCTTGTCTGTGGGTCAGAGATGGCTACTCCTGTGCTGATGCATTGCTTTGAGGGGAGGAAAGGCCCAGGGAGGCAGAGTTCTCTGGCTGCCCTGCACACCAGACAGCTTGACCCCCGTTCTGACCCCCACAACCTCCATGACCTCCGGGAGTCTGGGGGTACCAGCGGGGGGGTGGTGAGGGGCACACTGCCCCAGGTGCTGAGAGGTGTGGATAGTGGTCACACATTCTAGTTCATAATAATACCATTAAGTGAATGCATTAATGAAAGCACCTTGCTGCTTTTCCATTAGTGCGATTTCAACTGCTTTGGGCAGTGTGGCAAGGCCTTCCTTTGGTGATTACTTGATTACGTGTTGAGAGGCTCAAGCCGTTGTCCTAACACAAAAGCAACGAACACAGAAGCACTAATTAGTTTCAGCTCAAGTCCAGATAATCGTGCTGCAACTAGAGGTTGGATGATGACAAAGGGGCGGCCCCCCGACATAGGGGCTGCAGTAAGGTCCCAGAGACTCCGGCCTTGACTGGGAGCAGGGCTGCAGTCAGGGCCGGGAGATCTCGCGGCCCTGACTGGGAACAGGCTGCAGTCAAGTCCCCAGTCAGGGCCGGGGGGGGGCTCGGGGCCCTGACTGCAGCCCCTATGTCGGGGGACCGCCCCAGTTATGAGCAGTTGAGTATCAGGTTGACAGGTTGTGATGCAGCCCTCTGTAGCCTCTGGGATTGTCTGTCAGAGTTCCAGGCAAGGCAGTCCATGGGCAGCCTGCTCTTGGGTCCTGATGGGGAGGTCCTTCAGCTGTCCCTCTATGAGAACCACGCAGATAGGCTCCAGCTGGCGCACCGTGATGAGGTCACAGAGGAGGAGAAGGGTACAGTTAGCTGTGGAATAAACGATAATGGCTATTTTTACCTTTGAATTATCTTTTACTGTCTCTCTCTCTGTATATATTTATTTGTCTCTCTCCTTTTAGGGCAAGAACAGCTGCCCTGGGTCTCTTCCCTGAGGCCCGAACACACACAGAGAGGTACACGCACACAAACACACACACACACACACACACACACACACACACAAACAAACACACACACACACACACACACACACACACACACACATACACACACACACAAACACAAACACATGTTAACGCACACAACCAAACATGCTTTAACATACACACACACGCACAAAGACACACTCACACACAAGCACATGTTAACGCACACACCCAAACATACCTTAACAAACACACACACACACACACACACACACACACACACACACACACACACACACACACACACACACACACACACACACAGATATACACACACCATACATCCACAATTTCACACACACACACACACACACACACACACACACACACACACACACACACACACACACACACACACACACACACACACACACACACACATACAGCCTCATGACATGAATCTTCCCATAAGGGATGTGGTTCTTAGTGAAGCCCAACCCGGTATCACGCAATTGCGTGCTCCTGCGCACGAACGTTAATCTATTGAAGCGTGTTCCCGAGCACGATAGTCCGACTTTTTGCGTGTTACACAAAACGAAATGTAAACCAATGCATTCTGAATGGGAGTGTTCTAAGACAATTAACGTGCTCCACAAAACGGTACGAGAGAGAGAGAAAGAGAGAGCGGGAGGGACAGAGAGAGAGAGAGAGCGAGAGAGAGGCTTCAGAAAGGGTGTGCGCAGATAGTACAGTGCACCCTAGTTATGTTTATGCCAAAACCTATATAGATAATTAGGCTGTGGAAATTGCAATAAGTTAAGAACACAACTTCGCACGTTGAGCACACAGCCGTGTGACTCGTTTATTTTGTAAAAAAGAAAACCGGAAAACAAAGCGTGCTGAAGGTAAACAAATCCAGCATGGTCTGTGACGTCATGAGACGCACGTAATCCTTAGGGACCGCGATCCCTGAACCACCAAGAACGTAAATGACATGCAGTAAACAACAACACAATTGAAAGAACAACACATAACGAAATACTGTAGGTGAATTATGTTACGGTCACTACAAGGCTATAATTATATTATATAGCGTGTAATGAGACAATCTATAGCCAAATTGTCGAAGATGCCCAAGAATCTTCGGGGATATCAGCATGGGAAATCGTCGAATCAGACCCATGAAGGGGGGGGGGGACGACACGTTAGTTGAAGGGGGGGGGGGGGGGGGGGACACGTTTGTTGAGGGGGGGGGAGACACGTTTGTAGGGGGGGGGCACGCTCGACAACGAGAGTTGTTTTTTATTGAACGCTCGACAACGAGAGTTGGTTTTTATTGAACGAGACTTCAACACGGAACAGCTGCACGAAACGATGGTCACGTCACTCTCGGTGACGGTGTCGACAATAATGAACACACGAACAATGTTAATAGAACAACACACAACCACATAACATCCCGAACCCATTAACCCCACTTAATCCTAACAACAAAACAAGTTAACAAAAGCCCATTTGTCAACTGAGAACCCCAATTCCCAGAATCCCCCGCGGCTCCGGAACACGGCGTAGCTTATATTAATCTTTATTATCTGAATGGGAAATGCAATATTTTAGGACAGATACACCATTAAACGCGTTTCTAATGACATTTCTAGCGAGAAATGTACATTTTCCTTACATAATCTTCAGTCAGTGAATGTGTATGATCTTTATTAATCTTTATTATCTGAATGGGAAATGCAATATTTTAGGACAGATACACCATTAAACGCGTTTCTAATGACTTTTCTAGCGAGAAATGTACATTTTCCTTACATAATCTTCAGTCAGTGAATGTGTATGATCTTTATTAATCTTTATTATCTGAATGGGAAATGCAATATTTTAGGACCGATTCACCGTTAAACGTGTTTCTAATAACATTTCTAGCGAGAAATATACTTTTTACTTGCATAATCTTCAGTCAGTGATTGTGTCTGATCTTTAGTTTTATAGTAATTAGGATTTGATCGGCTCGCTCGCATGTTTCAACGACGTCAGGTTGCTTTCGCTAAACTAGCAGCTCACGTGCTTCCTGCGTTTGTGTTATTAAACTGTTACTTTATGTAACTTTAATGATATCATCTTGTTAGAAACACGTATATCTGAGAGCCAACCCAGTCGCCAAAAGCATACGTTGACAGTGTACTTTTCGTGAACACTGGATTACGTCGCATTTCAACATAAAATAGCGTGTTATACACACACACACACGCACGCACACGCACAGACACACACACACAAGCACACACAAGCACACACACGCACGCACAGACACACAGACACAGACACACACACACACACACACACGCACACACGCACACACGCACACGGTGCATTTCGCTGCTAAAACAACAACAAAAAAATATTCCCTCAAATATTATTACTTTCAAAACGTTGGGCAAAATGGCCAATAATATCATTTTTTATTTGGGATGCTTCTAGGACATTTTGGGTGGATTTTGAACGGTATGTGGGGGGCACGTTTTTTGCAGGACCTGGCAACCCTGCGCTGTTGCCCGAGATCTGGATCCACCCCGGCGTGGTGCCGTCTCCTTTTGACCTTTTGACCCCAGACTTCTGGGGGAATAGCTGAATCAATTCATTAGTCAATCAGAAGCATGTAAATATCGTCCCGGTGGCGTAAGAGGACGAACAAGGTGTCCTTCAACATCTACGCTTCCAGGAGATTGCAACGGTGCCACACATGAGCATATTCGAACATGTTTAATGGTAGTAATTAGCTGTCGAAATTGGAGGCCTTAATCAATACTGAGCAGCTATTGATTTGCTTCCCGATAAAGATTTGTCACAAATGACATGTTATTTAGCATCTACACGTTGAGCTGAGTCCAATGACACCAAGAACGACACTCTAGCTAATGGTAACATGTGTTTTACATGGTACACCTAGGTCTAGGACATGATCTCGGTGTAGCAAGAGGCCGAGCTTGATCTCATTGGACTCAGCTTAACGTGTAGATGCTAATTAACATGTAATTTGTCAAAAATCTCCATCGGGAAGCAAATCTATAGCTGGTCATTATTGATAAAGGCCTCCAAAATCGACAGCTAATTACTACCCCGAAACATATTCAAATATGATCATGTGTGGCACTGTTGCAATCGTCTCGAAACGTAGATGTCAAAGGACACCTTGTTTGCTCTGTTGCACCACCGGGAAGATATTTTCATACTTCTAATGGATTGATTCATATTTTAAGGTTCTCGGAGTGAGACTTTAAGTGGCTGCAGCAGAAGTGTTGAGACGAAAGATTATATCAAGAGATTTATAGAATATTCCCATTCACATTATGATTCTTTGTCGTAACATCCGACCAAACATCCTTTGCATTCACAGAGTAAAGATTATGAAAGTCCAGGCTCAGCAAGTGCTCCATCTCGTTGCACCTGCACCCAGCGGCTCGCTTGCAAGATTTTGGCCTGAATTTCTTCCCAGACCTACACCCTAGCCATCCAACATGCATATCTGAGAATCAGGCCTCTCTTTAATAATGACAAAAAGTTATGAGAGAAACACACATTAACTTTTTGTTATCTCATAAGCGGCGTGGTGCCGGCTCCTTTTGACCTTTTGACCCCCGACTTCAAAAACGTGGCCACAGGCCAGCTGTGTCTACACACCTTTAGCCACAAATGTACACCTCCATCCCACAAAAAATGGGGACTAGAAACTAACCTCTGTCTTATGTACATTTACTGTACTGTTGGAGGTCACGCCCCTTTGCCGACCTTTTCGAGATAGCTAGGGATGCTAAAATGTTTACACAAATTTCCCGGGGCCCCGTGTACGACATATCCGAGATTTGGACTTCTAGCCCTGAGAGAAAAAAAGTTTTCCCAAATGGAGTGTCATTTGGACAAAGCCCCTCAGAAGTGTAGCCTGCAAGACCTAATGGTTCAGAATGTGGTGGAAAAACAGTTTTTGAGATAGGAAGGTCCTACCGCCCTGAAATTTTAATACCTTATTCTAGGGCCTAACTGGGGCCGGGGTCCGACTGGGCCAAGTTTCGGTGCGGAGGTCCCAGTTAGGCCCTAGAATAAGGTATTAAAATTTCAGGGCGGTAGGACCTTCCTGTCTCAAAAACTGTTTTTCCACCACATTCTGAACCATTATGCCTTGCAGGCTACACTTCTGAGGGGCTTTGTCCAAATGACACTCCATTTGGGAAAACTTTTTTTCTCTAAGGGCTAGAACTCCAAATCTCGGATATGTCGTACACGGGACCCCGGGAAATGTGTGTAAACATTTTAGCATCCCTAGCTATCTCGAAAAGGTCGGCAAAGGGGCGTGACCTCCAACAGTACAGTAAATGTACATAAGACAGAGGTAACCGTATTTTCCGGACTATAAGTCGCGGTTTTTTTGTAGTTTGGCTTGCCCTGCGACTTATATTTCGAAGCGACTTATATGCCAAAATTGTGCGTACATAATCTTCGGCCGCAAGATGGCACCGTCATTCATTAGGCCTACAACTGAACGCTGCAAGCCTACTGCACCACCGAATAAATTATATTCTCGTCGTCATCGTCCTCAATGTCCTCCGGTTCAACCAAAGCTACCCCAGCCTTAGCTGCAATGTTGTGCAACATAGCTGTCACACATATCACAGCGCATGACTTGGCCGGCGAAAACTGGAGCCCTCCGCTGGACTTGTGAGCGCAACTTCCACCTCCCGATCTTGCGCTCAGGTTTAGGACCGCGGCGCATACCCGTCCGGTGGAATCCCGGTGTCACTGAATTCGGTATACTCTCAGAACTACGAGTGGAACCTACACACCTATATTGCTATTGCAATTTTATTCAGTCTCTCCAGACTAAACGTTCTTGTTTAAATGTTTAAAAATAAATGCGACTTATACACCGATGCGACGTATATATGTTTTTTTCCTCGTCATGGAGCATTTTTTGACTGATGCGACTAATACTCGGGAGCGACGTATAGTCCGGAAAATACGGTAGTTTCTAGTCCCCATTTTTTGTGGGATGGAGGTGTACATTTGTGGCTAAAGGTGTGTAGACACAGCTGGCCTGTGGCCACGTTTTTGAAGTCGGGGGTCAAAAGGTCAAAAGGAGCCGGCACCACGCCGCTTATGAGATAACAAAAAGTTAATGTGTGTTTCTCTCATAACTTTTTGTCATTATTAAAGAGAGGCCTGATTCTCAGATATGCATGTTGGATGGCTAGGGTGTAGGTCTGGGAAGAACTTCAGGCCAAAATCTTGCAAGCGAGCCGCTGGGTGCAGGTGCAACGAGATGGAGCACTTGCTGAGCCTGGACTTTCATAATCTTCGCTCTGTGAATGTAAAGGATGTTTGGTCGGATGTTACGACGAAGAATCATAATGTGAATGGGAATATTCTATAAATCTCTTGATATCATCTTTCGTCTCAACACTTCTGCTGCAGCCACTTAAAGTCTCACTCCGAGAACCTTAAAATATGAATCAATCCATTAGAAGTATGAAAATATCTTCCCGGTAGTGCAACAGAGCAAACAAGGTGTCCTTTGACATCTACGTTTCGAGACGATTGCAACAGTGCCACACATGATCATATTTGAATATGTTTCGGGGTAGTAATTAGCTGTCGATTTTGGAGGCCTTTATCAATAATGACCAGCTATAGATTTGCTTCCCGATGGAGATTTTTGACAAATTACATGTTAATTAGCATCTACACGTTAAGCTGAGTCCAATGAGATCAAGCTCGGCCTCTTGCTACACCGAGATCATGTCCTAGACCTAGGTGTACCATGTAAAATACATGTTACCATTAGCTAGAGTGTCGTTCTTGGTGTCATTGGACTCAGCTCAACGTGTAGATGCTAAATAACATGTCATTTGTGACAAATCTTTATCGGGAAGCAAATCAATAGCTGCTCAGTATTGATTAAGGCCTCCAATTTCGACAGCTAATTACTACCATTAAACATGTTCGAATATGCTCATGTGTGGCACCGTTGCAATCTCCTGGAAGCGTAGATGTTGAAGGACACCTTGTTCGTCCTCTTACGCCACCGGGACGATATTTACATGCTTCTGATTGACTAATGAATTGATTCAGCTATTCCCCCAGAAGTCTGGGGTCAAAAGGTCAAAAGGAGACGGCACCACGCCGGGGTGGATCCAGATCTCGGGCAACAGCGCAGGGTTGCCAGGTCCTGCAAAAAAACGTGCCCCCCACATACCGTTCAAAATCCACCCAAAATGTCCTAGAAGCATCCCAAATAAAAAATGATATTATTGGCCATTTTGGCCAACGTTTTGAAAGTAATAATATTTGAGGGAATATTTTTTTGTTGTTGTTTTAGCAGCGAAATGCACCGTGTGCGTGTGTGCGTGTGTGTGTGTGTGTGTGTGTGTGTGTGTGTGTGTGTGTGTGTGTGTGTGTGTGCTTGTGTGTGCTTGTGTGTGTGTGTCTGTGTCTGTACGTGTGCGTGCGTGTGTGTGTGTGTATAACACGCTATTTTATGTTGAAATGCGACGTAATCCAGTGTTCACGAAAAGTACACTGTCAACGTATGCTTTTGGCGACTGGGTTGGCTCTCAGATATAAGTGTTTCTAACAAGATGATATCATTAAAAGTTACATAAAGTAACAGTTTAATAACACAAACGCAGGAAGCACGTGAGCTGCTAGTTTAGCGAAAGCAACCTGACGTCGTTGAAACATGCGAGCGAGCCGATCAAATCCTAATTACTATAAAACTAAAGATCAGACACAATCACTGACTGAAGATTATGCAAGTAAAAAGTATATTTCTCGCTAGAAATGTTATTAGAAACACGTTTAACGGTGAATCGGTCCTAAAATATTGCATTTCCCATTCAGATAATAAAGATTAATAAAGATCATACACATTCACTGACTGAAGATTATGTAAGGAAAATGTACATTTCTCGCTAGAAAAGTCATTAGAAACGCGTTTAATGGTGTATCTGTCCTAAAATATTGCATTTCCCATTCAGATAATAAAGATTAATAAAGATCATACACATTCACTGACTGAAGATTATGTAAGGAAAATGTACATTTCTCGCTAGAAATGTCATTAGAAACGCGTTTAATGGTGTATCTGTCCTAAAATATTGCATTTCCCATTCAGATAATAAAGATTAATATAAGCTACGCCGTGTTCCGGAGCCGCGGGGGATTCTGGGAATTGGGGTTCTCAGTTGACAAATGGGGCTTTTGTTAACTTGTTTTGTTGTTAGGATTAAGTGGGGTTAATGGGTTCGGGATGTTATGTGGTTGTGTGTTGTTCTATTAACATTGTTCGTGTGTTCATTATTGTCGACACCGTCACCGAGAGTGACGTGACCATCGTTTCGTGCAGCTGTTCCGTGTTGAAGTCTTGTTCAATAAAAACCAACTCTCTAAATAATAGCTAAATAATATAATTATAGCCTTGTAGTGACCGTAACATAATTCACCTACAGTATTTCGTTATGTGTTGTTCTTTCAATTGTGTTGTTGTTTACTGCATGTCATTTACGTTCTTGGTGGTTCAGGGATCGCGGTCCCTAAGGATTACGTGCGTCTCATGACGTCACAGACCATGCTGGATTTGTTTACCTTCAGCACGCTTTGTTTTCCGGTTTTCTTTTTTACAAAATAAACGAGTCACACGGCTGTGTGCTCAACGTGCGAAGTTGTGTTCTTAACTTATTGCAATTTCCACAGCCTAATTATATATATAGGTTTTGGCATAAACATAACTAGGGTGCACTGTACTATCTGCGCACACCCTTTCTGAAGCCTCTCTCTCGCTCTCTCTCTCTCTCTGTCCCTCCCGCTCTCTCTTTCTCTCTCTCTCGTACCGTTTTGTGGAGCACGTTAATTGTCTTAGAACACTCCCATTCAGAATGCATTGGTTTACATTTCGTTTTGTGTAACACGCAAAAAGTCGGACTATCGTGCTCGGGAACACGCTTCAATAGATTAACGTTCGTGCGCAGGAGCACGCAATTGCGTGATACCGGGTTGTGAAGCCAGTGGTTGCCAAGGGCGACTAGCGTGTCAGCCATTGTGTCTGATGGGTTGGGTTTCTGCTCTGCTAGGATAATAAGTGCCCAGGATATTCATTAGAGAACGGGACACCATGGGAGAGGGAGTGCTGCAAGGGTCGCACCACACCCTCCAACACACACACACACACACACACACACACACACACACACACACACACACACACACACACACACACACACACACACACACACACACACACACACACAACCTCACATACACACACACACACACACACACACACACACACACACACACACACACACACACACACACACACACAATCTCACACAACCTCACACACACACACACACACACACACATACACACAACCACACACAAACACACAACCTCACACACACACACACACACACACACACACACACACACAAACACACAGATATACACACACACCAGTGGAGGCTTCTCCATTGAGGAGAGGGAGGAAGATCCTCCCTAACATTGTTGAGAATAAAAAATGTAGATGCCCAGACTATTGTAATGAATTAATGCCCTTAAATATGACTACTTTATTGCCCTTGAATATATAATGTTCGTTTCCCTGGGTAAAGGGACATTAGCACCCCCTATCGCCTATTGACAATTGCTTCAGGGAGGAACGTCCTCCGTCATCCACCGTTGACTCCCATTCATTTCCCCGAAAGTACTGGCGGCCGGTGGATAACATGGGTTTCAATGGGAGAGAGGAGGAAAGTCCTCCTCTGAGTGGGTGGGACCTTAAGGGGTCTGATTCGCGCAAAAATCTATCCGTCTGCGCTATGAACCAATAAGCAGGATCCCTGGATGTTGAGCAGTGTTGCCAGATTGGTCAGATTTCCCACCCAATTGGGCTACTTTTAACCATGTTAGGCTGGAAAAATTATCATTCGGCGGGAAATCTGCCCAATCTGGCAACGCTGTCGATAACAAACTGCATTGCCGTGGTGCTCAGTCAGAGACGCAGAGCAAGTGAAATCTGCGATAGCGAGATCCTAAATGCACAATGGAAACGGAGGACATTGTTAACGTCTTATTACAAAAAGCATTCCATTCATTGAGTTACAGTGCTAAGTTAGCGACCAAAGAAAGAGGTAGACCACTTCCCAAAATCAAGGTGACCAGAAGTAATGGCAACGTCAGTGTTGTGAGTGCTACTTGGTTTGCTAGGTACGGATGGCTTACTGGTAGCATTACAAGCAATCGACTTTATTGCTGGCCCCGTTTGCTTATGAATAATAGCAAATCTCCAACTGTTCATGGTTCATGGTTCATGGTTCATGGTTCATGGTTTCACTGATGTGGTAAATCTTGATAGGGCAACCAAACGCCACGACAATTGTCAAGATCACGTTGGTGAGCACCAACGTGATCTTGACACCCGTCGAGATCTAGGCCCAATGATAGGCCCAATGATAGGCCCAGATTTTTTTATTTACTTTTACAAATCAATAGTAGGCCTGATTTGACTAATATGCTTTGCATCCTTTCCTTCTCAAATTACAGTGATGCCACTGGTGGCTTTGTATAAATTGTATTCACATAACTCCCTCCCTGCTATTTTGTAGTTCACCAAAACACCTTGAAACAACTTGAGTCTCACATTCTTATGCCACCATACACCAACAGTGCAAGCAGGCAAATGGCAACCAAGCGCGCAGTCCTTCCTCCCTCACTTTAAAAACCACCAGCCGCCACTGACACACACACACACACACACACCATACATCCACAATTTCACACACACACACACACACACACACACACACACACACACACACACACACACACACACACACACACACACACACACACACACACACACACACACACACACACACACACTATACAACCAAGGTCACACAACACAATACACACACCTGCCTGTCTGTTTCCACTCTCTAGGAATGCATTCTGATCCACCATAACTTGCAGGGTTGTACTCGGTAGCCCCCCCCTAGTGGCGACACAAGGAATATCACCAGTAATGCTCTGGTTATGATTTGCCATCTGATGGGTTTTCAGAGGGGAAGATGGACGTAGACCAGGACCTGGATCATCACATGGACCACCATAGGACCAGACAGCATGTGAGGGCTGAACCAGTAACTTTCCAGCGTGTTAAAGGCCCACTATGCAACTTTTTTAGCCAAAATTACATTGAGTATGCAGGTTGAGTTATGCTGATGGTTCTGCATCCATTTCTGGGTCGATTGGTGGGTGTGTCATTTACCCATGTCGCCTCTCCAGTGAAAAAGCGCATATGCAACTTGATCTGTTCGGACCGGGACAATGTAGTCAGATTGTAGTTTCGAAAATGCTTTACGGCACAGACACACACCCAAACATGGCACCGGCTAGATATAAACAGCCAGTTGCGAGGCAATTGTTGCATTCATCATGGATTAATCGACTAATGGTACGGCCACACCAACCGCGTTACTCGCGTTGGATAACGCGAGTAACGCGCCTAACCTGACGCTTGATCATTGTGTGTCACAAAAATGGTTCAACGCGCCCAACGCGCCTGTGGCTGCGCTGGAGTCCGAGGTAGGAAACCCAAACGCCGCCGTGTTTGGGTTCATGATAGAGTTTAGATCGGGTTAGATTAAATAATCTCGGATATAAATAACGATCTCATCTCATCGTCATCCGTTTATCCGGGGTTGGGTCGCGGGGGGAGCAGCTCAAGCAGGGGGCTCCAGACTTCCCTCTCCCGGGCCATATTGACCAGCTCTGACGGGGGGATCCCGAGGCATTCCCAGGCCAGTGTTGAGATATAATCTCTCCACCTAGTCCTGGGTCTTCCCCGAGGTCTCCTCCCCACTGGACGTGCCTGAAACACCTCCCAATGGAGGCGCCCAGTGGGCATCCTTGCCAGATGCCCGAACCACCTCAGCTGACTCCTTTCTAAGTAAAGGAGCAGCGGCTCTAATCCGAGTTCCTCACGGATGACTGAGCTTCTCACCCTATCCCGAGACGCCAGCCACCCTTCTGAGAAAAAACATCTCGGCCGCTTGTACCCGCGATCTCGTCCTTTCGGCCATCACCCAACCCTCATGACCATAGGTGAGGATAGGAACGAAGATCGACCGGTAGATCGAGAGCTTTGCCTCGCGGCTCAGCTCTCTTTTCGTAACAACGGTGCGGTAAAGCGAACGCAATACCGCCCCCGCTGCTCCGATTCTCCGGCCAATCTCACGCTCCATAGTACCCTCACTCGCGAACAAGACCCCGAGGTACTTGAACTCCTTCACTTGGGCTAAGGACTCATAAATAACGATAATCAGGTTCAATAACTTCACATGGTGTGTCTGGTGTGTTTCCAGCATTCGTAGTGTTGATCAGCAGAGAAATAGTCCGCCAAGACGTTGAGGTTGCTTAGCAACCAGAGACTCTGTCCATGCAAGTGAACGGAGCGTTCACTCTTCGTCATAACTATCAAACCAAACATCCTTCACATTCACCGAGCGAACATTATGAAAGTAAAATGCACATTTCTCGCTAAAAATGTTTCCATAAACGCATTTAATGGCGTAACTATGTTACTATTTCCACCCAGAATAAAGAAAGATGTCGGCCGTATGCTTCTGTGCAAGGGTCACTACTCAGCGAAGAAATGCCCGAAGTTGCATAGTGGGCCTTTAAAGGCCCACTATGCAACTTCGGGAATTTCTTCGCTGTTTTCTTGGTTTTGGCACGCACATTTCTCTACACAGCGCCCCCTACAGCTTCGTGGTAGATATTTTACAACACTGTCGTAACAACTCGTTGACAACCCTTCCCCATGCACTTCTACGCGAGCCATGTGCATTTGTTTTCAAAGAAGCCGGCGAATGCGTGGAGCCATGTCCGAAGTAAATGTTCATAAAGTGTAGGCAAGGTTATACATTTTTAAAATGGTGTATTTGTATTGCAATAAACATAAAGCCATCCTTTTTATAGTTGACGGGGAGAATTTATATCCTAGATTATAATTGTTTTATTTTAGGTTGAACAGAACAATCAGTGTGAGAGTGTTGGCCAACATAATAATCTAAATAAACAAGAACCTGGATTCGGGGATTCAGTCTGTATCTGGGGGACGAGACAGACGAACAGCAAAACACCAATGGAAACAAAGGTGTTTATATGGTTGCAACCAAGCAAGCTAGAAACATACAGGGCTCACAACAAAACGGTCGAGAAAACAATTTCTACAGGGCTCACAACAAAATGGTTGAGCAAACACATTTGTACAGAGACTATCAACATCAAGAATACCACGAGGACAAAGTTCACCCAAGGGTACTTTCAATTTCAAAAGCAACACGGCCAAGTCAGAGTCTGATTTGAAGTCTTCTTTTTCTTTCAGTTCACACTATTCCTGAAAAGCTTGCCCAACGTTTACTCGTGTCTGGCCTCTCTGTCGGTCAGTCTCCCTTTTCTCTTCTTCTGTTCCTCCGACATTGGGTTTCTCTGTCTCTTTTTAGTCGGCTGATCTTTGATGAATGTAACAATTCCTTAGTTACTTGTGTTTATATCGAGCCGGTTCCGTGTTTGGGGGTCTGTGCCGCAAAGCAATTCGTTACTTCGCGAGACCCGAGACTCCCGCGAGAGTGGGCGGCGGGTCGCCGGCAGAAACATATTCATTTTCTCCGCCAAGATGCACAAGGGGGAGTTGAAACAACGAACAATCGAACAAAAATGTATAATGGAATCATCGCAATGACTCCTAGCCTGTTATATTAAGGTAAATCAAGCCAAAAAAGTTGCATAGTTCCCCTTTCACTCGTGTATGATCTCTTTTCTGGTCCATTCTTCTTTTGTTCCACCGACAGTCGCCTCTTGGGTCCCTTATCAGTCGATTGATCCATGATGAATGCAACAATTGCCTCGCAACTGGCTGTTTATATCTAGCCGGTGCCATGTTTGGGTGTGTGTCTGTGCCGTAAAGCATTTTCGAAACTACAATCTGACTACATTTTCGAGGATACTTCCGCTGCGTCACATCCGGATTGGCTCGGTCCGAACAGATCAAGTTGCATATGCGCTTTTTCACTGGAGAGGCGACATGGGTAAATGACACACCCACCAATCGACCCAGAAATGGATGCAGAACCATCAGCATAACTCTCAACCTGCATACTTAATGTCATTTTGGCTAAAAAAGTTGCATAGTGGGCCTTTAAGGTGCAACGTCTTGCTCATGGGCCCTGTATCAAACAGCATTGTGTTGTGTGGCTGGTTCTAATCCCCAGATACCAGGAGGTTCAAAGACCCTGACAGCCCACCACCAGAAGTCTTCATCTTGGACCCAGCAGACCAGCGCCAACCGGGTCCCAACGCTTTCTCTTTAACCTCTCTTTAAGTATCCTCTCTTTATGTGGGAGGCTGGACAACCTTTCAATGTTGTTTTTCTTAAAGATTTACTGTCTGTCCGTTCGTCCATAATTCTGTCCGTATGTCCGTCCAGCGGGCCTGTCCGTATATCCGTCCACCGTGTCGGTCTGTCTGCCTTTCTGAATGTCTGTCCGTCCACCGTGTCGGCCTGCCTCTATTTATGTCTGTAATTCTCCTCCAGTCCATGGAGGCTCCAGCAGTACCACAGCAAGACCCCAGACAATCCACAAGGCCCTGTTACCCGGGCAGAGACCAGGGTAGGGATCAAGTTAGGGTCTAGACAAAGTAGGGTACTGGGACCAGGGTAAGGTCTGGGGACCAGGGTAGGGTTTAGGGACCAGGGGTCTCATTTATAATCGTTGCGCACGCACAAAACGGGGCTGAAATTGGCGTACGTGACTTTCCACGCCAAGGTTGTGATCTATAAAAAACCAACTTGACGGGAAAATGTGCGCAGCCCTAAGCAAACTCTGACCCATGCGTACGCATAGTTTGAAGGAAAAGGAGAATTGGCGACACAGATGGTGTGGTGGTGAACTGAAGTCAGACCGAAGATAAGAGTGAGAAGAATGATTATGTTTTATCATCCCCCTTCATAAATTTAATTTCAACCCGTATCATGCGTTAAATCTATGTAATCAGAATAATATAACTCAACTACGTTATTTCTCCGTTATAACTCCAGAAACATCTCCTTAGAATAGAAATAGAAAAAAAACCTCTATATTTAATCCCGTCACTCCATACTGTCCACTGACGGCGCAACTGCATGGAATAAAGCATCTGTCCAACCTGTGTCAATAACATAATATTTTTATGTGACACTGTAAACACATAATCAAATGTCAATTAAATCCCAAGTGTGGAAAACCAAGGCACACTCCTCATCACAATCGTTGTCTGTTACTCTGTATATATATATTACTACTGCTTTTCATGACAAATCAGGCATTAAAAAGGGGTTATGTTCAAGAACATTTTACGTGGGTGATTACAAACTGATTATCCAAGGTGTTCTCGGTCAGTCTTATTACCGTAACCCAGAGCCGAGCGCCGTGGTAATACTGCACCATATGGCACTTCTGGCGGACCATGCAATTGGCAGGATTCAGAGGTAGCTCAGGAGGTAGAGCGGGTTGGCTGGTAACCTGAAGGTTGCTGGTTCGATCCCCGGCTTCTCCTAGCTGAGTGTCGAGGTGTCCTTGACAAGGTACCTAACCCTGACTGAATTTGTGATGTCGCTGCTGCTGGAACAGAGACTTCCAACTCTCCAGCAGTAGCGGCCCAAGGCCAGATATGCGCCTAGCGGGAAAAACTGATGATGATGATGGTTTTTAGGGACCATAACGATTTATTGGTAGGCTATATAAAAATATGTAACTTTATGTCAGACCACTTCTTTTTTAATTCTGGGACTGTGCGCTCCGTGCTACTGACAGAGTTCACTGCTGCAGCAACATGTTGCCGCTCACTCTGCTTTTTGTTGTTGGCGATCCCAATCCCGTGACCACCGAACAAAACTACTTTTCGGGCGTCCATCTCACCCACAGGTGTCTCCACTTCAACCTCCGTGAAATTTCGCTTTTTTGCTTTTCTCAGTACTTCTGCCATCGTTTCCGACAAGACATAATTCTTGCATTTGAGTCTGTTTTATATGCAGAACGCATTCATGAGGTCATTTGCATTGACCATTTATGGTTAAAAAGGGGCGTGTACAGGGCGGAACGTGAAGCGGATTCAGCTGCGCACACTTGTAGGAAGTCTGTGATTTATAAAGAAAAGATTGCGTACGGTGTGCGTACGCAGGGTTTTATAAATCTGAATATTTTTTGGCGCACGCAAAACTTAGCTTTTGGGCGTACGTACACTTTTAGAAGCGATCCCACGCACAGTTTTATAAATGAGACCCCAGGTGTTTATTAAAGACCAACATTTTCAAACCCTTATTGGTTTTCGTCGTACTTTGTTTCAGTCTTGTTTGTTTACGTTGACATATTGTCAGTAAGCTTCTCTCTACTGATGGCTGAATAAGTGAACCCCTTGTTTTGTCCAGCGGTAGCAGACCTCGCCTGTCCTCTAGTATCCATGGCAACAGAGGACTCAAGTACAGAGATGGCCCAGAGAACATGGAACGGACGAAAGAAGGATGTGAGGAAGAAGAGGAGAGGAGATGAGGAGCTAGGGAGGGCAGAGGATTTCTCTAAGGACGATGGCAGGCTCTGTCCACCGCCAGCCAATAGCGGACAGGCTTCTAAGACTGCAGCCAATAGGCATACGTGTGTCACTTCAGGGTGGGTTTCAACCAATTTCAAAAAAGCTTTGATATGAGGCTCATTAAGCAAAACAACTATAATTTAATTATAATAATGTAGTGGGAATTCCCGGGCCACGTCAACCATAAGAGTCTAAACTGACCAAATTGGGTAGAATAAAGAGACATCCGAACTTATAAAAATTATGGTCATATATTTGGGTAATAACGGTACAATAACATACAAACAATCATACAGCAAACAATAAAACATACCAAACAATGATCCAATAGATGGGAATCAGCCCGCACCCCTCAAAGAGGTGTGCAAGCTGAAGTCCCTGCATGGGAAATCAACCTCTGCAGTTCAAAGAGCTGTAGTCTGACGCATTGTTTAATGCAAGGACTTCTTATACCGTGGCACAGGTCTCAGAAATGCTGAGATCAACTCTGCTCCACAGATGATGTGTGATGGAAAAATCGATCATGTCGTTTGCATTGTCTAGCCACTCTACTTGTTCCTAGCGTTATATAACGTTAACCTTTGTGCCTGGGGTATACCGTTCACGATGTAGCAGAGATCCCCTTATGCATTATTTGTCCTTGATAGAATACAGGAAACTGTCCTTAGATAAACATTATCTGATTTGATCATTGACAATTGAAATGTGGGGTCTCATAGTGGTGTCTTCTCAGTTGGACACTGTGTACCTTTACCACCCCAAGGGTGTCAACGAAAAGGCATAATCAACTAATTACATTAAGAGAAACAGAATGTGAAAATATAATTTCCCTGTTACAATAATTAAACCATAATTGAACCTGGTACCAGAAAACCTTAAAAATACATCTATTTTGGAATAAAAATAACAAGAAATGCTTATTCTATGTTTACACAACCTAAATGAAGAAACAACTAATCATGGAGTTTATAGCTATGACCCCTCCTGAGGTGTTAACCTGCCCTCTGTGTGCTAAGGGAGGAGGACCTATCCCCCCCATCCAGACCCCCAGAAGGCCATTGTAGGACTAGGAAGGAGGATAGAGAAAACTCAAACACAGGGTGACACATGCTCACACACATGCACACACACACACACACGCACACACTCACACACACGCACACCCACAGGAAGACACACACAAACACACATGCACGCACACACAATTGGGATGTTCTTTCACTCTTCCCCTGCTGGTAACCTTTGAGTCATGATCTCCTTCCTGCTCAGACAGGACTTGCCTGGGAGTCAGACAGGAAGTAGAACTCACCGGGACCAGAAGAAGAGAGGCAGGAGGGGGCGGAGCCTGTCAAAGCAACCACAAAAGGGTGATCGACCAATCAGGGACCAGGAGGAAGAGAGGAGCGACCGCCAAGAGGATACAGAAACTCACAACACTGCGATCTCCATGGTTACGGTAGATACGATGTACTTGATACATGCGTTATATATATATATATACAAGGCTGTTAATTGATGATTGATTGTTGGTGGATGTCATCAAATCCTTCTGTCAGAGAGACCCAAGAAGAGAGAGGGGTGAGGAGAGGAGAAGGAGGCAGACAGGAGTTGGAGGAGAGGAGAGAAGGGGATGGAGAGGGGAAGGAAAGCAGACGGTGGAGGAAGAGGAGGAGAAGCAGCCGTCTGTGAGGAAGAGGAGGGGACGCGGTGAAAAGGAGGACTTCCTTGTTGGTAAGACATCTCTTTTCTACTCTCTCTGTCCTCCCTTGGTGGAGAATGAAGTGGTGCACATAAACCGAGGAACGCCATCATAGTGTCAGCAGAGACTCCCTTAATAAACATTACAAATGAATTTGAAATGCATTATATATATATATATATATATATATATATATATATATATATATATAATGCCATATACTGTGTATATATATATATATATATATAATGCCATATACTGTGTATATATATATATATATATATATACAGTATATGGCAGTATATTCTGTTCCTAAAATACATTATATCCTATTTAGTGGAGCAGATTAATGGCATATTTCAAGAGAATCGTTCAAATTGGTATACAAGCATAAAATGTGGCACAGATACTCTCTAAGGGTCACTTTTTGGGAAAAAGGCGTTGGCCACCAAAAATTCAACATGGCGGCCATTTTTTCAAGATGGCCGCTATTTCTGTCAAATGCTCGTTATGTCAATCGTTCAAACAGTGATGTAGGCATAACATTTAGTGAAAATACTCTCTTAAGAATGTTTTATTTTAGAAACGGTGCTTGTCCCTCAAAAATTCTAGATGGCAACCATTTTTCAACATGGCTGCCATTTCTCTTGAATCCTTACATCAATTCTTCAAATGGTGATGTTATCATCACATTTGGTACAAATATTCTTCAAGGAACATTCTCATGGAAAATGGTGTGTGCCACTCAAAAATTAAAGATGGCGACCATTTTCAAGATTGCCACCATTTCTCTCAGAGGTCAATGTAATGTGTTAAGGAATAGGTGAGTCAATCTATGAAAAAAAAGGGCTTAACCCCCCAAAAAAATATACAAAAGGTTTTTCAATGGATTCTAGTAGTATTTGGTGTGCTGAATAACATACTAAAAGTATACCAAAATATACCTCACAGAAAGCCCTCATTTGATCCTTGAGCAGTTTGTTGTCCTGCTGTATGATCGATCAAGCACAGCTGTTAGTGTAGATGAGGCTAGACTTGACATGTTTGCCCGAAAGCAGAGGCCGTATGAGGCCATTCCTCCAACAAGAGCAGCTCTGCTTCAACACACTAAACATGCTGCATATCAGGCAGGCTGTATATGGGGTCAAGCAACCCAGTGTCAGCCGGAAGCAGAGAGTCCTGCTGACTGGGGATGGAAAAAGCTTGGTGAACAATGGGGGTTATTTTGGACAGCAGTGCCGTGGAAGATGCAAATGTTTTAGATTGGGGTTCACTTGCACAGAACTGTGCAATTGCAAATGTGAATAAAAAAATAAGTAGGGGAGGCATTGGTTACCATTTAACAGTCTTTATTATGACTCGACAGGGCATAACCTCTCAATCTCAGGTGTGACAGTCTAACCAGAAGGCCTTTGAGCTGGTCAAAATGTGAATAGAATTCTTTTTTTTTTCAATCCTTCCTTTTAACTCAGTCCCAACAGAGTACACTATTAAAGCAACACCCACCTTGAAAAATTTATCTTGAATTTTTGCGGTTGCCCTTTTCTAAAAGTGTGGCCGTTAGATTATTTTGCATGTGTTGCATGTGTGCATCAGTGTACAGACTACCAAAATGACGGCCATCTTGAAAAAGGCCTCCATCTTGAATTTTTTATTGGCCATACAATTTTTTCAAAAAGTGGCCTTAACAGAGGCATATTTTCTGTACAACTATTTGGAAACAGTGGCAATGAACATAGGACTGGAATGGAAGTCATCTTGAAAAATGGTTTCCATCCTGAATTTTTACTGGCCACTTCCCAGTGGCCCTTCCTCTCTGTGGACTGCACCTTGCCATGGTGGAGAGGCTTGTGTTCGCCAATGAACCTGAGAGCTATGCCGGCGGGGATTTTATATCCCTGGCAAGTTTAACTAGGCCGGGCATGTCAAAGGAGAGGAGGCAGACAAAGCAGACATTACGACTATCTGACAGAAATGGTGGCCATCTTGAAAATGGTTGCCATCCTGAAATTTTGAGTGGCACATACCTTTTTCCAAAAGAGTGTTCCTTGAAGAGTATTTCTGCCTTATTGTATGCTTGAATCACCATTTGAACAATTTAAATAATTAATATTTGACAGGAACTGTGGCCATCTTAAAAATGGCTGCCATCTTGAATTTTACTGGGACAAGCATCTTTTTCCATTAACATGTCCTTTAGATAGTATTTGTATCAAATATTATGCTTGGATCACTGTTTGAATAATTGATATAATAAGCATTGAATAGCAATGGTGACCATCTTGAAAAATGGCCGCCATATTGAATTTTTGACGCCTTTTTCCAAAATAGTGGCCCTTAGAGAGTATCTGTGCTAAATTTCATGCTTGTATATACCAAAGTGAACGATTTTTTTACTTATCTGCTCCACTATATTCACTTTTTGCTGGAAGCAACCAGGGACAGGAAGTGACTCCACAGCCAAAGTTAGTTTGTGTCACCACACCTGCCACCCCATCCCCTGAAGCCAATCAGAGAGTCTGATAGGTGGGACGTTTACCGGACTCACGTTTAGGCTTAGGGTCGAGCTGTTCATTTGTCACTCAAGGTGCGGCCACACTGAACGCGTTATGTGCGTAAGATTACTCGCGTAACGCGCCTAACTTGACGCTTGATCATTGTATGTCACAGAAATTGTTCAACGCGCCTACACAACTAGATGAGCCCGCCCACTGCACGTTCTGTCCGAGCCCGATTTCAACCTGACATTTTTTTAATGTGTAACTTAGGCCTACTCTGCTAAATATATATGTAAGGGATATTATATAGAACGCCGGTCATTATCGATAATGACCGGCGACGTTCTATACACTATCCCGCTTATTACACGCTTAGACCCGTGTAATAAAGGCCTATAATATTTCTGTTTATGGCATAGATTTCTCCTCAGATTAGGCCAATAAAGCAATGATTAAAAAAAAACGCTCGATCAAAGGCCCGGCCCGACCCGGCCCGAGGATAGTGCTGGGGAATATCGGCCCAACCCGGCCCGCGGGTCGGCTCGAGCTCGGGCAGAGAATCTTGGTCGTCCATGTTCTTTCTGCTTCTGTGCGTCCTCTGTTCTCTGCCAGTGACATCGGGTCAAGCCCAACGCTGATTGGCTATCGCGGCTAAGCGTCACGCGTAGGAGCGTCAAAAGTAAAAATTATGAACTCGGCGCGTTGGGCGCGTTATTTAGGTGCGCAAAACGCGTCCAACGTGCCAAACGCGCTGCTTTAGCGTGTGTAACGCCTCTACGTACCAATGGTTCCCTATGCAAAAATGCATATTTTCTACGCGCATAACGCGTTCAGTGTTAAAGTCAGTTAAAGTAGATTCTGCTAATTGATAGGTTTTACCTAAACAACTTCATACATGTGGATTCATATCAAAAATGAAGAATCCGTGTTACCTTACCGTCCTAGAGTCTGGTCTAAAGGTCCTGCAGCAGATCAGTTTAGTCATGGTTTCATGAACATGATCCTCTCCCTCCCCTTCCTCCCTACTCCCTCACCTCCCTGCTCCCCTATCCTTCTCCATCTCCCCACCTCTCCTCTTGGCTCCCCTCAACCTTTTATAGGTAAACCTCAGGATTCTGTTTTGAGAGACAAGAGATACCAGACCAAAAGAGAGACAGACAGATTGAACGAAAGACAGATAGAAAGAGAGACAGACCAAGAGACAAGAAGACAGACAGATAGAGAGGAAGACAGATACACAGAGAGATGGACAGGTAGGGAGACATGCAGCAAAACAAGCAGACAGACAGAAAGAGAGACGAGCAGAGAGACATACCGATACACAGATAGTGAGACAGATTGCTCCCTCTTGACCGCTGAATGGGAGCTGAGTTTGGTCCAATCAGGGAGCCTTCCTCGGTCAGCTGTCACCACGTCCTCCAGTCAGAGAAGCTATCCTCGGTCAGCTTTCACCAACACCTCTAATCAGAGAAGCTTGCGGCAGGCGGCTGCCTTCTGTGGAGGGGCGGGGCCAAAGGGGAGCGCTGGGAGCATGCCCTCCTCTGCTGTCATGGTAACCAAGGAGCAGCTGATGCTGGACCTGGTCCAATCAGAGGTGGGCTGATCCTTTCCTTTCTTCTTCCTCATGAGCTCATTACATTCATTTAATTGATAAATCAATAGATACAACTTAAAGTCACAATGTGCCACATTTCAATTGGTTTGTAGCTTAGAGTCTCCTGGACATATCTGTGGTCAATGCAATTGATAAAATGACATCCAATAACTGATACGTTCTACTGATAGAATGTTCTGGGCAGCCAATGTGTCTCTCTTTGTTTGATTAAGTATCTTACTATCAATACTTAATCAACACTTGATCAATACTGACACACAGCGACCCACACCACCCAGCCACACGTCACACGGTCGCACAGCCAGGAAGGCACCTTCATACACTTGGTGTCCGCCTCGGTCCGCGTCGGATGACGACACCCCAATGTGGACGTCCACGCTGTCCAAGAATTGGCCACGGCCTTCTGCATTGGGCTGTCGACATCCGTACAGGAGGCCTGTACACGAGGCCCGTACACGAGGCCCGTACACGAGGCCCGTACACGAGGCCCGTACAGGAGGCCCGTACAGGAGGCCCGAACAGGAGGCTCGTACACAAGGCGAGGCTCTAACACAAGGCCCGTACACGAGGCCAGTACAGGAGGCCCGTACACAAGGTGAAGCCCGTACAGGAGACCCGTACACGAGGCCGTACATGAGGTGAGGCCTGTACAGGAGGCACGTACACAAGGCTGTACACAAGGTGAGGCCCGTACATGAGGTCCGTAAGCAAGGCTCGTACATGAGGTGAAGCCCATATGCAGGGTCCCGTACACAAGCCCTACACAAGACCCATACAGGAGGCTTGTACACAAGGCCCGTAACTGAGGTGAAACCTTTCCAACGAGTGAACAGGACTCATATTTAAACAAATCAGCTCTCAATGAGCTGTTGAGATTAGGATGCAGAGAGGGGGTAATAGTGTTTGTCAAACTGAATTCTTCATCGCTAATTAAATTGTGTGTGTGTGTGTGTGTGTGTGTGTGTGTGTGTGTGTGTGTGTGTGTGTGTGTGTCTGTGTGTGTGTGTGTGTCTGTCTATCTGTGTGTGTGTGTGTGTGTGTGTGTGTGTGTGTGTGTGTGTGTGTGTGTGTGTGTGTGTGTGTGTGTGTGTGTTAGCCTCCTGAGAGGAACGTGGTTTCCGCTGCAGTAGTGCGTCTGGACCAACAGAGGGCAGCACAGCGAGTCGGGAAGCACCGGCAGAAGGTCGAAAAGAAGAGACGGGAGAAAGAGGAGGAGAAGAGGAGACAGCAAGAGAAGGAGGAGAGAGAGGAGGAGGAGAGAGAGAAGAGAGAGGGGAGGATGCGTGAGGAGCTTGAAGAGGAGAGGAGACGGAGGGCAGGGGAGATCAGGTTCAGCTAAACTACTAATAAATCATTGATCAAACTTCTGCTGTGTTACGAGCATCGATGAGTAAATACGTAAGGGATAATGAATAGAACGCCGGTCATTATCGAGAAAATAAGCCCCGACAGGGCGAACAGGACACCGACGCGCAGCGGAGGTGTCTTGCTTCGCCGTGAAGGGGCTTATTTTTCCCGCTTATTACACGGCTACTTGCCAAAACGAAACAATTTATTTACAATGTATTTGTTACCAGCATTCAAAGTGTTGATCAGCAGAGAAATAGTCCGCCCAAGACGTTGACGTCGTCGCTTAGCAACCGACAGCGCTTGGGTTGATACATATCCCGCTTATTACATTGACAAGTTACCGGACTACGTGCGGAGTGATACCAAAGGCAAAAAGTCATTTTGTTTACCTTGACAGCGGTCATTATTCATCCGTTGCCAATGAATTATCAAAAAATAATTGACCGCCGGAAGTTGTGAAGTGCCCATGCAAGTGAACGGAACGTTGAAAAGACCTGTGTAATAAATGAATATAATTCAGAAAAAACACAGAACAGCTGTCTGTTCCTATGGCAATATGTTGGGTCATAGTATATTAATACTATGTATAATATGTTCTATAATCTGTTTTCTCTAGATTAAAGAGAGAGAGGGAGGAGGAGCAGCAGAGGGTGAACGAGGCAGAGAACAGGGAGAGAGAGAGCCAGGAGCAGGCTAAAGGAGAATCTGAGAGGAGGCGGGTGGAGGAGAGGAGGAGACACGCAGAAAGACTCCAGAGGATGAGAGAGGAGGAGGAGAAACGAAGAGCAGGTGAGGAGAACCCAGAAAGTACACAACCTGTAGTTTGTTTACAGGTCAATAAACTGAGTTGTAGTTCGTTCCCAGGTCAATAAACGGAGTTGTAGCAAAGAATGTCTAATAGGAAGAGAATTGGCACCAGAATCAACTAAACATTGAAATTCCATTTATACCCATGTACTTTCAAGCAGGGTTTCTGGTTGTAATCGGTCGCAAGTCCGTCACTGACCAATCAGCATCATTAGCAGAATGCTAGCGTGTTACGGCCAACAATGGCCAAACCTGTAAGAAAGAAAGAAGTACTCATTCATTCGACTTTTGAACTATAATCTATATTGAACTTGCGGATTCTACAATAAAATCTGCGATATTTAAACGACAACCAGGTGAAAGAGATAAATGTAGCCGTCTAGCTCCATAGAGCCTCGCCCATGATCACCCCTAGTGGAATTCTAATGGAACTGCAACCAAAGGGAATCAATATAGAGTGCCAAGGCTCTCCCTAGACGGGCTCCGGTTGTAGTTGGTTTACAGGCTAACACATTTAGTGGTAGCTTGTTTACATGTAACCACAATTTAGTTGTAGTTTTGTTCTTCTCCAGTTGAACAGGAACGTCTTCACCAGGAGGAGAATGAGAGGAGGGAGGAGGAGAACAGAAGGGTGGAGGGGATGGAGGAGGGCGAGAGGGAGGAATATCTACACAGGAGGCAGGAGGAAGATGAGGAAAGGAGGCAGGTGGAGAAGGAGAGGAGGAGGAGGGAGGAGGAGGCTGCTCTTTCGGCCCTAGAGGAAGCCCGACGCAGTGGGGCGCTCTTTGCCAGGTAAACGTGGTTCAGTCCAGGCTGGGTTTCCTCTTTAAACAAGCTGCTTCTTTAAAGTTGACAGAAAACAATGAGCCTTATAAAAAGGATTTCTGAAACCCAAACACTTGACTGTCATCGGTTCTCTCCTGTGTGATGACCTATGACCTCCCTCCAGACAGAGGGCGCTGTTGGAGCAGCAGCTGTCCTTTAAACGGGGTCTCCTGCTCGAGGCTGAGGGGCTGGATACCGGACAGGATGTCTCCAGACCTTGGGTCTACTCCTACTTGGCCCTCCTGGACCTCCTGGGACTCCCCAAGCCTGACCCAGCGGAGCCTGACCTTTAACCTCTCGGCTCTGTTTTGACACCAACCAGCTTCTAATGAAACTAGAGACTGAACACTGCTGTTTTCAGTCTATGTTCTCCAGTAGCTAGCCTTAAGTTTAGCATGCTAGGTAGCAAGGCTCAGGGAGCAAGTAAACTGTGTACTGTAGACATTAGCCTTTAGTTTAGAATGCTAGGTAGCAAGGCTCAGAGAGCAGATCGACTGTGTAGACATTAGCCTTTAGTTTAGCTTGCTAGGTAGCAAGGCTTAGAGAGCAGATAGACTGCAGACATTAGCCTTTAGTTTAGCATGCTGGGTAGCAAGGCTCAGAGAGCAGATAGATTGCAGACATTTGCCTTTAGTTTAGAGTGCTGGGTAGCAAGGCTCAGAGAGCAATTAAACAGTGTTGACATTAGCCTTTAGTTTTGCATGCTAGGTAGCAGGCTAAGAGAGCAGATATAATTTGAGGACATTAGCCTTTAGTTTAGCATTCTATGTTGCAAGTCTCAGTGGGCAGATAGACTGTAGACATTAGCCTTTAGTTTTGAATGCCAGGTAGCAAGGCTCAGAGAGCAGATAGACTTTGCAGACATTAGCCTTTAGTTGACCCTGCTAGATAGCAAGGCTCAGAGAGCAGATAGACTGTGTAGAGTTAATGTGCCATCCTAGTAATGTCTATAATATTTCCTGCTTCACAAATAAAGTTAATTGAAGAAAATGAAATGTTGTCTTTTGTATCATTCAACACGGCCGACTAACACACTCACTCCTAATGAGCTGCTGGCAGCAGTGATGAGATGGAGGGTGTGTGAGTATATTGGACTGCTCATTATACTGACTCACACTTCTGCAGCAGTCTGCGTCTCCTCATCGCGACGGTCGCAACTAATTTTGCTGTGGTTGCGGCTCTCAGAGCACGCCGGCAGAGAACCAGAGGTAGGAGTATCCACTGAACTGCCATGACCTCCCTTAGGCTAGAAGCATTCTTGGTGGTTAGGCTAAGAGCTATGCTAACATCATTCATGATGTCACAGCACCACCCGAACCAGAGCCGTTGTGAAGGAGCTGTGGCCGCGGCCGCTGGAGCACACTGGTGGAGCAGACTGGAGAAGCAGACCGGAGGAGCAGACCGAAGGAGCAGACCGGAGTAGCAGACCAGAGTAGCAGACCGGACGAGCAGACTGGACGAGCAGAGATGCTGAGCCCGGCGGTGCTGCGGGGGTCCCTGTTTCTCATTATCTTCTGCTCCCACCCTGGAGCCCCCTCCATTACCACAAGTACCGCCACCTGTCTGTCTGCCTGTCTGTCTGCCTGTCTACCTGCCCGTCTGTTTGCCTATCTTTATGCCTGCCTGTCTATCTATTTGTATGTCTGTCTTTCTACCTATCTGCCTCCTTGTATTACTGTCTGTCCGTCTGCTTCTTTACCTGTCTCTCTACCTGTCTGTCTGTCTGTCTGTCAGCCTCTCCATCTTTCTATTTGTCTCTCTGCAGTTCTGTCTGTCTATTTACTCACCTGACTGCTTCTATCACTGCCTGTCTGTCTGTTTGTCTATCTTTCTGTCTCTCAGGGTTTCCGACCATCAGAGACAAGACGTGGAGAGGTCAAAGATCATGCCCGCTGGTCCTGGCCCCTCCCCCTCCCTTCTTCCCTCCATTCTCACGCAAAGAAGAGCTAATGGTGACACACACACACACACACACACAGGCATGCATACACACACGCACACACACACACACACACACAAACACACGCAAATACACACACGCATGCACACACGCAGGCATGTCATGGACGTATACCATCATCCGTCTTCGCCAAAAGGTTGATTACATAAAAATGGAATGGAGGCACCATGGTTACAAAAATGTTGCTCCCAACTAAGAAACCAGGACTCCAGCTTCTGTCCTTCCGAAAGGAATCCCCTCGTATTGGGCTGACCCCCTACCAATTGGTCCCCAGGGGCGGAGCCACGCACCTCGTATTGGGCTGACCCCCTGCCAATCAGCCCTCAGTGGCGGGGCCAACCACCTCGTATTGGGCTGAACCCCTGCCAATAATTTCCCAGGGGCAGGGCCAAGCATCTCATATATCACTGACACCCTGCCAATCAGTCCCCAGGGGCGGGGCCCAGCACCAAGACAAACTCCACGGGTGGGGGATAACCTGCACTGTGATGAGATGTCAGAGGTCATCTGAAGGTGGTCTTGTTTCCAGGTTGACATAACGGATCAGATAACGGGACTCAACGGAGACAAGGTAGCTATCAGCTCATCAAGATCTAGTGTTGGCACGGCTGATCATACATCAATAATCAATATCTTTACAGGGCTGCAGGGGGACCAGAGGACAACAGGTACACACACACACACACACACACACACACACACACACACACACACACACACACACACACACACACACACACACACACACACACACACACACACACACACATACCAGACAAATCAAGCGCGTGTGTGTTTTCTGTTCGTCAGGGTAAGCCCGGACCCTCAGGGTCTCCTGGAGAGACAGGGTCACCTGGATCGATGGGACCCCCCATGAAGGTAACAACCAACCATAGATAAGCATTATTAATTACATGCCTCATGACCTTTCCAAAGGTATGCAGTGTTCACATGTTAAGGGTCTCATGATGTAATGCAGTGTTCACATGTTAAGGGTCTCAGGATGTAATGCAGTGTTCACATGTTAAGGGTCTCAGGATGTAATGCAGTGTTCACATGTTAAGGGGCTCATGATGTAATGCAGTGTTCACATGTTAAGGGGCTCATGATGTTATGCAATGTTCACATGTTAAGGGGCTCATGATGCAATGCAGTGTTCACATGTTAAGGGGCTCATGATGTAATGCAGTGTTCCCATGTTAAGGGGCTCATGATGTAATGCAGTGTTCACATGTTAAGGGGCTCATGATGTTATGCAATGTTCACATGTTAAGGGGCTCATGATGCAATGCAGTGTTCACATGTTAAGGGGCTCATGATGTAATGCAGTGTTCACATGCTAAGGAGCTCAAGATGTTATGCCTTTTTCACATTCTTAGGGGCTCATGATTTAATGCAGTGTTCAAATGTGTGTCAGGGGAAAAGGGGGGAGCGAGGTTGGAGAGGACTCTATGGAGACGTAGGGACACCTGGATTCATCAAGGTAATCAATACAGGAGAAATCATCACCTCAATGCATAATCAATGTCCGAATACCTCACAAAAATATCAACACCTCAATATATACCCAATATTGTACTACTACATCAATATATAAGATACATAGAGTCATAAGACTTAAATTCAATGTATTTTGGAGACATAATCAATAGTTCTATAGAATAACAGCTCAACCCAACATCATGTCTGTTTACAGGGAAGGGCTGGAAACAAGGGATCCACGGTGAGTACTACTGACAGACAACTGATGGACAGACGATAGACAGACAGACAGACAGACAGACAGACAGACAGACAGACAGACAGACAGACAGACAGACAGACAGACAGACAGACAGACAAACGAGAGACAGACTGACAGAGAAATGACAGACAGACTGACAGGCGCGAGACAGATGACAGACAGACAGACAGAAAGACAGAGGAGAGACAGATTACGGTCAGACAGCCTGTGTTGTCCTCGTGTCCTCCTCAGGGGGTGAGGGGGAGACCAGGAATGCAGGGAGCCAGAGGAGATCAGGTGAGGAGCTTCTCTTCCCCTATTGGACAAGGTGTACACATCTTTGACACGGCTCAACAGATGCACCCACTGTGTTCTAGGGTTACTGTGGAGAACCGGGGGTCCTGGGAAAGAGGGTGAGCATTCTCAGGACACTGAGAATCTACTGATGCCTAAACTACTGTACCACTGTACAACTGAACTACGCTAGTCGGTTACTGATCTGCTGTCATCTATTAACATCCAGATTATTCTACTGTGAATCTGAAATAATATACTTCAATCTATTATAATCTAGTGTACTCTGCTGTAATCTACTAACTATTATTAATCAACTGTAATATAGTCGTTTTTTATGATCTACTCATCCGTAATCTACTCTAATCTATTAATAATCTTCTGCAATTTGCAGAAAGTGATGAATGATCTACTGTAATCTATTGTAATCTACTGGTTTAGGGGGACAGAGGCAAGGAGGGAGATGGAGGGATGAACGAGGAGGACGGACCACAAGGACCCACTGGATACAGAGGAGATACAGTACGTATCACTCTTTATCACTCTCTATCCATCACTCAACATTCTATCACTTTATATTAGTGTATACATTGTTCTTTATATATCACAATCCATATATCACTCCAACAACCGAACACTCAACATACGCATGTCGTATATATATATTGTAGTCGAGGTGACAACGACACAGTGCTTTGTATAGGGTTAGAAGGATGTCAGCATCCATCGAACTGAAGGTAGGTCTGAGGAGTCCGAACGTGGCATTGGCTTTGTTTATTTTGCCGTTGATGTGTATGTCAAATCGAGGTTTTGGTAAAAAATAACTCCTAGTTCTTTTCGTTTTGTGCATTCCAGATCGTGTCTTCCTTTGTCGTCTGTGAAATGTTATTGGTATGTGTTATCGGATTTTCCATAAGAGACAACTTTACATTTATCCGGATGGAATCTGAGAAGCCCAGTGTCACTCCACTTCTGTAGATTGTTTGGATCTTGTTGTAGGGAATCTTGGTTTGATTCTTTTTTTTTGTTCTGAATATCTTGGTGTCATTGGTGAATTGGAAGATGTCTGAATGAACATTATCTGGTAGATCATTTATAAATATAACAATGATTGATGATGATCCTTTGATGACTACTCGTTGTGTTCTGTCTGTCAGGAATGCCTTAATCCATCCTAAAATGTTGCCTTAGTGCCGTATACTTCAACCTAGTAGTAATTTGTTGTGGGGGACCGTATCAATGGCTTTTTGGAAATCCATGTAGATGCAGTCTACAGATTGACCTTAATCGAGGGCTTGTCCATTTGTCAAGTATGATTAGTAACTGGAGTGCGGTTGATCATCCTTTCATGAATCCAAATTTTTTGTTGCTGAAGAGGCTGTTTTTGTCCATATGTTTCGCGATGTGGTCTCTTACTAATTTCTCCAGGGTTTTGCAAATTATAATTGTTAGGCTGATGGGTCGGCATTACCTTTCTTTTAGATCGCTGATATTTGACCTCGTTTCCATTGTGTTGGTAATTTTTACTGTTTTTCTGTAGATGTAGGATATTGGAACACTAAGTGCCTCTGCCAATCCTGGAGATTTGTTGGGATTTAGTTAATGTAGCTTCTTCTCTATTAGTTCTAGGGTTATATTGATATATTCCATCGGTTGTGTAGCCACTCTCATGTTAATCTGAAATCAGAGTGCTGAATTCTTTATGGAGATCAGCTATATCTTTTCTAGTTTTTGTTATGTTCTTGATGTATTTCCACGAATATTTAGGGTTTTCTTTAGCTTTTGATGCAAGGTATTTTTCATACTTTTTTCTTAGTTTGCGTGTTGTTGTTCTTACTTTCTTCCGTAGCTTGCAAAGGATGTTCCACTGTTCTATGACGTTTGAATGGCAGTTTTTAAATGTTTCTGGCCAATCCCGAAGCTGTAGTTGTTGTCGGATATGATTATAGTTGTCAGAGCTGTAGTAGTATAAAGTTTTAAGATATGGTGGGATCACAGGGCTACATGTAAGTTCAATGTATAACCCACAGTGGTCGCTGGCACCAAATGCACTCAGATATTCTATGCTGTTTACCAGTACATCATCTGTTGTGAGGACTAGGTCCAAGATGCTTGGTTTATTTTTACCTCAAACCTGGGATGGTTTGTTTATCAGCTGATACATATAGCAGTCCCTCAGACACTCTATCAGTTTGTATGCATTGGAGTTTATGTTGCTTATAGTTGTCCAATTTTCCCAATTTATATTTGGGTAATTGAAATCGCCCATTATTATTGTTTTGGTGAAGATTTTAGATATAGCTTTTTGTAAGCATTCCAGGAGGTGGTTGCTGTTTGCTGTAGTTCCGCTGTATGATCGATAGATCATGCAGCAGGTCAGGATTTTGTCGTTGCTTTCTAGAGATACAGTATTTCTACCCAGATGTTTTCCTGGAACGGGGTGTCTAACCTCTTGGCATGCTAGACCTGCTTTAGTGTACATGATCATGCCAATGCCAATGTTGTTATCTATATTTCTGGTCCACATTTTATAGTTGTGTAGGTAATAATCCGAATCTGTGACCGGATAACCGAATCTCTGTCGTTTTTTGGTTTGACTTCTGTAGTTTGAATTTGTTGAACTGGTTTTTGAACTGGTTCGCATTTGTGTACTAAAAGTGCAAATTTGCTCTACATTAGCTCGATGCAGTGCGATTGGGTTTCTCAACCAACTTATTTACAATGGGAAATTTATATTTTATTTTATTTTATATATTTTTTTTTATTTACATTTCCTCTATTTCTGGCTCCCCTGCCTGGCTTGGGGGCATTTTGGGGGTCATTAGGTGAGTGCTTAAGTTTTCTTCTTTCTTCTTTATTATTCTCTACAAATTTTGGGATCTACCTCCTTCATCAATTTTTCACCTAGAGACTCCATTAAAATGTTCATATTAGCTTGGAATCGCGCAATTCTTTTCAGATTTTTATAATATGTTATACTTTTTAAGATATTCTACTGTTAAAATCTTTTAAAAGACTTCAGACGTAACTTTGTCAATATTTTATTGTTAACCTTTGTTCAAAGGTTTAACAAATCAACACACTTGTATCTTCAATAATCTGAAAACAGAATTTCGATTTCCTTTATACTTTTTCAAAATCGCAGTTTAAGTTCCATGTCGGCTTGTTTTCAGTTGGTCTCATTGATTTACGCTGAGGTAAGAGCTAGTGATGAGTCGGTCGCGAACGAGCCGGTTCAAAGAGCCGGCTCTTTTAAGTGAACGAAGGGAGTCGGCTCCCAGCCGCGAGCCACTTTTTTTATTTTTTGGAAAAATGAGCATTAGGCGAGTACAATTTCGGCTTGTTTAAAAAATAAAAAGGCGGCATTATTATAATTCTTTCTGCAAAGATCAATCAAGACCATACCTCATAAGGCATATTGTTTGTGGAGCTAGTACCACTATTACTTCAGATAGGCTACTACTACTACTTCAGCGACTACTACTACTTCTACTTCAACTACTAATACTTCAGCTACTACCATTACTACTACTACTACAGCTAGTACCACTACTACTACTATCTTCCAGCTTTGATAGTATTACAGTTTAGCTTCCAGCTTTTGTAACAATGTATTTCAGCATTTTGCTAATGCAGTTCAGCATCCGTCAGTTTTCAATTTCAGCTTCCAGCAGGGCAGTGCAATACATTTGAACTTTTTAGATTCTTCAGTTCAATTCCTTTTACATTTTAGCATTTTTAGCAATGCTCTGCGCTTTTCCTTCAGCTGTCACTTTATTTGTTTCCAACCATTTACATTTTTTAAAATGGTGTGCATGTTTTACATTGTTTACTCCGTTTATACTTTGGAACTCTGTTCAAATCCCTTCACTTGATTCAAGCCATTTAACGTTTCTTTATGTCTAAATCTATGTGGCTTTATTAAAACATATTTTCAACCTCAATTTGTACTACAGCACTCACCGCATTTTCTAGTTTTATTTATTCTTCTGTCCCATGGTTGGCCTCTGACTCTGAAGATATATTTCCCTTTTGCTTTCTGTTCCAATTATTTTGTCTATTTGATAAGGGCTCTTTCATCTTTTCTTTGTCTATGAGTGAGATCGTGTCAGACAGATACCTTATCATAGGGCACTCCTGCTGTTCGTAGTTTTTGCTGATTTTTTAGGAGGAGCTGTTTTGTTTGTGATTCTTTCATCTTGACCAGTACTGGTCTTGGTTTGGTTCCTTCTCCAGCTTTTCCTAGTCTTATGACTTCTAGATTGTGTGAGGGTGATATTCCACAGAGACTACATATTTCCTTTGTTTAATCTATTTCAGATTGATCTCGGGATGTTTTTTCTCCTTCAATGCTTTCTGGTAGATTGAATACGATGATGTTCGGCTTTCTTTATTATCTGCTTTGAATTTCTTGGATGTTCTCCTCCATCATTGCTTCTGCCTGCTTAGAGGCCTCGTCAATTGTTTGTTTTGCAGTCTGTTTTGCAGTCTGGAGTCTCGTTCCGAGTATTTCATTTCGAATGATTCCTGTTTTTTATCCAAGTTATTTTGTCGCTCACTCAGTTGGACGACATGGGACATCACTTGTCTCGCTCACTTACAGTAATTACGGCTGAGGTGTTAGGCTCTGCAGGCTTGTTGACCGATGCGACCTGATTGTCACTGCGTTGCCCCACACGCGTCGGGGACCTCCAGCAGGAAATTCTGAGGCCTATCACTCTATATGTATCACCATCCATTAATCACTCCATCGATCAATCAACATTATTTCACTCTATATATCCCTCCATATTTCCCCATCCATATATCAATCCATCTATCTATCACTGTATATACATCGCTATATATATCATTATCCATATATCACTCCATCTAGACCTCAATATCATATCACTACTTATATCACTCAACATTCTATCACTCTATTTATCAATCTATATACTGTACCATTATCTATCTAACACTCAATTAATTATCACTCATCATTCTCAATCACTATCACAATATATACCTATCAGGCACACTTAACATCTATCATTATCTGTTTATCATTATATGTGTGTGTTATATACAGTATGCATATGTTATATATACAGTATGTGTTTATTGTTTACAGTTCGTGTGTAATATACACAGCTTTTATATATTATATACAGTGTGTGTATTATATACAGTGTGTATATATTATACACAGTGTTTATTATATACAGTGTGTGTGTATTATATACAGTATGTGTGTATTATATAAAGCATTTGTGTATTATATAGTGTGTGTATGCATAGTAAACTGTGTATGTGTGATACACAGTATGTGTGTGTATAATAAACAGTGTGTAATGTATAATATACAATGTGTGTGTGTATTTTATACAGTATGTGTGTATCATATGCACTGTGTGTTACATGCAGTATGTGTGTATTATGTACAGTTTGTGTATTATATACAGAATGTGTGTTTTATATACGTGTGTAGGGTGTGAGAGGAGCTCAGGGGCCTGTAGGAGGGGCCGGGGGGCCCGGGCTGGTGGGCCTGCTAGGTCTACCTGGAATGCCTGGACACGCTGGAAGAGGTACACACGCACTCACACACACACATGTAGGCACGCATGCACGCAACCCCGCACACCCACACACCCACACAAAAAACAAGTACATCTCTGGATCTCTCAACTCAGTGCTTCATCTCATGTCTGCTGCTGTTTCACTAATGACGTGATGTGATAATGTGTGTGTGTGTGTGTGTGTCTTTGTGTGTGTAGTGCATGTCTTACCAGGGCCGAGGGGTGACAGGGGCAACATAGGGACCACACACAGCTGTAATTGTTCACAAGTTTGATTCCAGGATCTGTTCACAACACTAGGAGCCATAGCTGTGGTGCCTACCGTACGTACCGGTCTGTCTGTCTGTCTGGACCTACTGGCATGTATGTCTGTGTCCGTCTGTCCCACATGCCTGTCTGTCTGCATGCCTTTCTGTGGGCTACCTGTCTGCGGTCCAGGTGTACGTGGTGGAGGGCGAGCAGCAGATGCGCAGCGTTTCCTCTGAGAACGTGATGGTCATGAGGAGAGACACCCACAGGCTGCTGCTCTTCTCCAGAGGCCACTGGGTCCCCGTTTCTCCCAGGGCCGGGCCCCTGACACAACACCCCTGACCTGCCCATGAGCAAGGCACTGCAGTTTCATGGAGGTATCTGTCTGTGCTAATGCTTTGTCCCAAAAAAATTCAAATTGTTTAGCTCAGTCACCTGATAGCCTGTGGTGAGGTAGGTAGGTAGGTAGGTCCAAGCCTGGCTCCAAGCCTGGACCTACTGGGTCTACATAGCTACTGTGTCTAGGGTACAGCATCAATACTGGACCTACTGGGTCTAGGGTACAGCATCAACACTGGATAGTGGCAGTTTGAGACTAACTGAATGCTCACAGCCAATGAGACTCCATTGCTTCTCACTTGGTCTGTGTTCAGAAGTCTGGAGCAGCTGTGTGATGAACCAGGGATCCTGACTGCTCTATGCTAGGACATTATGTTTGTGTAATATATGTGTGTATATTATGTTTGTCTACATAATGTTTTAGTTAGTTATGTGTGTGTACATTATGTTTGTGTGTGTAATGTGTGTGTGTACATTATGTCTGTGTGTGTAATATGCATGTGTATATCATGTTTGTATGTTTGTGTGTGTTATTTGTTTGTAATATGTATGTTGTGGCAACCCCACACCGTCGGTCTCACACCATGCCAGCACCCTGAACAGCGCCCTCTCCGCGGGGAGGTAGTCAAAGGGAGATACTTACCGTTCAGCGCAGCTGCGCTAGATCGCTCATCAAGCGGACCCGGGCAATCATGGGCATTGGGACCACCTGTGGGAGGGAGACGGAAGAGGAGCTTTAAGGGCTGGGCACAAGGCAGACGGGGAGGAACACGAGTCGGAGAAAGATGCTGGACGAACGCCTCATGCTGGGTTAACGTTGGAGCGTTTTCTAACAGGACTGAACCAGAGGCGTCGGGAGCGATTTCCACACCGACCTCGACGACGGGCCTGACCCGGACACCCCTCACCCTTATGCCCCATTGTGGAAGAAACCCGAGTTACATTATATTTTCCGTTTTCTGCGTGAGCTGCACGATATAAACCTTTGCACCGCAACCGTGTTTGAGTGTGTCCATTAAGTCCCAGCCGACATCGAGGGGCGTTGCCTCAATGTGTACATCATGTTTGTGTACATCATTTTTGTGTGTGTAATATGTTTGTGTATAATATGTGTGTGTAAACAACCCGGTATCACGCGATTTCGTGCTCATGCGCACAAACGTTAATCTATTGAAGCATGTTCCAGAGCACGATAGTCCGACTTTTTTCGTGCTACACAGAACGAAATGTAAACCAATGCATTCTGAATGGGAGTGTTCTCAGACAATTAACGTGCTCCACAAAACGGTACGAGAGAGAGAAAGAGAGAGAGGGAGGGACAGAGAGAGAGAGCGAGAGAGAGCCTTCAGAAAGGGTGTTCTCAGATAGTACAGTGCACCCTAGCTATGTTTATGCCAAAACCACAAATGCTATATATATATATATATATTGTCTAATTAGGGGTCCAAGCCAACAGGTTGGATCCCTATTGTTTTTGTAAGGATTTTTAGGGGTCCAAGCCAACAGGTTGGATCCCTATTGTTTTTGTAAGGATTTTTAGGGGTCCAAGCCAACAGGTTGGATCCCTATTGTTTTTGTAAGGATTATTATTAGGGGTCCAAGCCAACAGGTTGGATCCCTATTGTTTTTGTAAGGATTTTTCCTATTATTAGGGGTCCAAGCCAACAGGTTGGATCCCTATTGTTTTTGTAAGGATTTTTCTTATACTTCCCGCCTTGAAAGTGGGACTACAGCCCAAACCGTAAATGGTGCACACGCGCCAATTACATGACTAGAACCAGGTCCGGCACTGCTACTCAGATAACAAAATCCAGACACGCCGGTCCCTAGGTGGCGCTATACCAAGGAATACGCGTTTGGGGCTATAACTCCCACACCGAACCTCCCAGAGTCCAAAAACTTGTACACACAGATGCACTGGAGTCTGCTGCATCTTTTGGCCTAGGCCACGCCCATTTGCGTCACTGAATATTTTTCGCTAAATCGCGAAAACCGCAAAACTGTTTTTTCGCTACTCCTCCCACATTTCTTGACCGATCGACACCAAACTTTGCACACAACATCTTCAGACGCACACGCAAAGAACAAGAAGACACTTTTTTGATCCGACCTTCGACGACGAAACGGTAGCGTTTGGAATATTGGTTTATAATTGGAAAATCCAAAATCCAAAAAAAAAAAAAATCAGACATCGGATCGAGTCCAAATTGTACACACATGTCGGTGCTAACATTAATGACGTTCGAAAAAAAATGCGGACATTTTCGCCATTAGGGGGCGCAATAAACGAGGAAATTGTATATCTTCTACAAAATTTCGCCGCGAAAACGCTACACTGACTTCTCGCTACTCCTACCACAGTCAAATCCTTTGTATCCACAGGTTCAGGGTAGCGTTTTAAACACATGCTTCGCGTTGTGCCGGCGAAACGCACATTTCTTGTCGCGTTGTGCCGGCGAAATGCACACTTCTTGTTCCTATTATTATTATTCCCAGCTAGAAGTGGTACCACAGCCCAAACCGTAAATGGTGCCGACACGCCAATTGCATGACTAGATTCAGGTCCGTGAGGTGACGGCAGACGACCAAATCCAGACATGCCGGCCACTAGGTGGCGCTATACCAAGGAATACGCGTTTGCGGCTATAACTCCCACACCGAACCTCCCAGAGTCCAAAAACTTGTACACACAGATGTACTGGAGTCTGCTGCATCTTTTGGCCTTGGCCACGCCCATTTGCGTCAATAATTTTTTTTCGCAAAATCGCGAAAACCGCAAAACTGTATTTTCGCTACTCCTCCCACATTTCTTGACCAATCAACACCAAACTTTGCACACGGCATCTTCAGACGCACACGCAAAGAAATAATATACAGTTTTTTGATCCGACCTTCGACGACGAAACGGTAGAGTTTTGAATATTCTTTTATTAGCTAAATTAGACGTGGAAAATTAAAAAAACTAAATATTCCAAAATTAGACATCGGATCGAGTCCAAATTTTAGACACATGTTGGTGCTAACCTTAATGACGTTCGATATAAATTTTGGAAAATGTCGCCATTAGGGGGCGCAATAAACGAGGAAATTGTATATCTTCTACAAAATTTCGCCGCGAAAACGCTACACTGACTTCTCGCTACTCCTACCACAGTCAAATCCTTTGTATCCACAGGTTCAGGGTAGCGTTTTCAACACATGCTCCGCGTTGTGCCGGCGAAATGCACATTTCTTGTCGCGTTGTGCCGGCGAAATGCACACTTCTTGGACCCCTGCATAACTGCTTGCAGTTCTAGTTAGGGGTCCAAGCCAACAGGTTGGATCCCTATTGTTTTTGTAAGGATTTTTAGGGGTCCAAGCCAACAGGTTGGATCCCTATTGTTTTTGTAAGGATTATTCCTATTATTCTTACCCCCCTAAAAGTGGGACCACAGCCCAAACCGTAAATGGTGCCGACACGCGAATTGCATGACTACATCCAGATCTGTTCGGACTAAGCAGACGACAGAATCCAGACACGCCGGTCACTAGGTGGCGCTATACCAAGGAATACGCGTTTGGGGCTATAACTCCCACACCGAACCTCCCACAGTCCAAAAACTTGTACACACAGATGCACTGGAGTCTGCTGCATCTTTTGGCCTAGGCCACGCCCATTTGCGTCTATGAATATTTTTCGCTAAATCGCGAAAACCGCAAAACTGTTTTTTCCCTACTCCTCCCACATTTCTTGACCAATCGACACCAAACTTTGCACACGACATCTTCAGACGCACACGCAAAGAATTCTTAGACAGTTTTTTGATCCGACCTTCGACGACGAAACGGTAGAGTTTTGAATATTGGTTTATTAGCTAAATTAGACATCGGATCGAGTCCAAATTCTACACACATGTTGGTGCTAACCTTAATGACGTTCGATAAAAATTTCGGAAAATTCCGCCATTAGGGGGCGCAATAAACGAGGAAATTGTATATCTTCTACAAAATTTCGCCGCGAAAACGCTACACTGACTTCTCGCTACTCCTACCACAGTCAAATCCTTTGTATCCACAGGTTCAGGGTAGCGTTTTCAACACATGCTTCGCGTTGTGCCGGCGAAATGCACATTTCTTGTCGCGTTGTGCCGGCGAAATGCACACTTCTTGTTAGGGGTCCAAGCCAACAGGTTGGATCCCTATTGTTTTTGTAAGGATTATTATTATTAGGGGTCCAAGCCAACAGGTTGGATCCCTATTGTTTTTGTAGTGTTTTTTTTAGGGGTCCAAGCCAACAGGTTGGATCCCTATTGTTTTTGTAAGGATTTTTATTAGGGGTCCAAGCCAACAGGTTGGATCCCTATTGTTTTTGTAAGGATTTTTCTTATTATTATTATTATTAGGGGTCCAAGCCAACAGGTTGGATCCCTATTGTTTTTGTAAGGATTTTTATTATTATTAGGGGTCCAAGCCAACAGGTTGGATCCCTATTGTTTTTGTAAGGATTTTTCCTATTATTATTCTTCCCCCCGTACTTGTTGGACTACAGCCCAAACCGTAAAAGGTGCACACGCGCCAATTGCATGACTAGAACCAGTACCGGCACCGCTACTCAGATAACCAAATCCAGACATGCCGGCCACTAGGTGGCGCTATACCAAGGAGAAACACGTTTGGGACTATAACTCCCACACCGAACCTCCCAGCGTCCAAAAACTTGTACAGACAGATGCACTGGAGTCTGCTGCATCTTTTGGCCTAGGCCACGCCCATTTGCGTCTATGAATATTTTTCGCTAAATCGCGAAAACCGCAAAACTGTATTTTCCCTACTCCTCCCACATTTCTTGACCAATCGACACCAAACTTTGCACACGGCATCTTCGGACGCACACGCAAAGAAATGATAGACAGTTTTTTGATCCGACCTTCGACGACGAAACGGTAGCGTTTTGAATATTGGTTTATGAGCTAAATTAGACGTGGAAATACCAAAATCCCAAAAAATCCAAAATTACACATCGGATCGAGTCCAAGTTTTACACACATGTCGGTGCTACCCTTAATGTCGTTCGATAAAAAAATCGGATAATTTCGCCATTAGGGGGCGCAATAAACGAGGAAATTGTATATCTTCTACAAAATTTCGCCACGAAAACGCTACACTGACTTCTCGCTACTCCTACCACAGTCAAATCCTTTGTATCCACAGGTTCAGGGTAGCGTTTTGAACACATGCTTCGCTTTGTGCCGGCGAAACGCACATTTCTTGTCGCGTTGTGCCGGCGAAATGCACACTTCTTGGACCCCTGCATAACTGCTTGCAGTTCTAGTTTTTATTAGGGGTCCAAGCCAACAGGTTGGATCCCTATTGTTTTTGTAAGGATTTTTCCTATTATTATTCTTCCCCCCGTACTTGTTGGACTACAGCCCAAACCGTAAATGGTGCACACGCGCCAATTGCATGACTAGAACCAGTACCGGCACCGCTACTCAGATAACCAAATCCAGACATGCCGGCCACTAGGTGGCGCTATACCAAGGAGAAACACGTTTGGGACTATAACTCCCACACCGAACCTCCCAGAGTCCAAAAACTTGTACACACAGATGCACTGGAGTCTGCTGCATCTTTTGGCCTAGGCCACGCCCATTTGCGTCTATGAATATTTTTCGCTAAATCGCGAAAACCGCAAAACTGTTTTTTCGCTACTCCTCCCACATTTCTTGACCAATCGACACAAAACTTTGCACACGACATCTTCAGACGCACACGCAAAGGAATCATATACAGTTTTTTGATCCGACCTTCGACGACGAAACGATAGCATTTTGAATATTGGTATATTAGCTAAATTAGACGTGGAAAATCAAAAATCCAAAGAAAATCCAAAATTAGACATCGGATCGAGTCCAAATTCTACACACAAGTTGGTGCTAACCTTAATGACGTTCGATAAAAATTTCGGACAATTTCGCCGTTAGGGGGCGCAATAAACGAGGAAATTGTATATCTTCTACAAAATTTCGCCGCGATAACGCTACACTGACTTCTCGCTACTCCTACCACAGTCAAATCCTTTGTATCCACAGGTTCAGGGTAGCGTTTTCAACACATGCTTCGCGTTGTGCCGGCGAAATGCACATTTCTTGTCGCGTTGTGCCGGCGAAATGCACACTTCTTGGACCCCTGCATAACTGCTTGCAGTTCTAGTTTTTAGGGGTCCAAGCCAACAGGTTGGATCCCTATTGTTTTTGTAAGGATTTTTCTTTTTAGGGGTCCAAGCCAACAGGTTGGATCCCTATTGTTTTTGTAAGGATTATTATTATTATTATTCCCCCCCTAGAAGTGGGCCCACAGCACAAACCGTAAATGGTGCAGACATGCCAAATGCATGACTAGATCAAGATCCGTGGCGACTACGCAGACGACAAAATCCAGACATGCCGGCCACTAGGTGGCGCTATACCAAGGAATACGCGTTTGGGGCTATAACTCCCACACCGAACCTCCCACAGTCAAAAACGTTATACCCACAGATGCACTGGAGTCTGCTGCATCTTTTGGGCTAGGCCACGCCCATTTGCGTCTATGAATATTTTTCGCTAAATCGCGAAAACCGCAAAACAGTTTTTTCCCTACTCCTCCCACATTTCTTGACCAATCAACACCAAACTTTGCACACGACATCTTCAGACGCACACGCAAAGGAATCATCAACAGTTTTTTGATCCGACCTTCGACGTCGAAACGGTAGCGTTTTGAATATTGGTTTATGAGCTAAATTAGACGTTGAATAACAAAAATCCCAAAAAATCCAAAATTAGACATCGGATCGAGTCCAAATTTTACACACATGTTGGTGCCAACCTTAACGTCGTCCGTAAAAAAATTCGGAAGATTCCGCCTTTAGGGGGCGCAATAAACGAGGAAATTGTATATCTTCTAATTGGCCAAAGGAATGTTCTTCAAACTCAAGTGAAACCATCAAGGGGCAAACCCGAGTCTATACAGAAAATATGGCTTATAATTATTAATGTGGGCGGGAGTTATTTGGCAAAGGAAAATTGTCTTTGGAAAATTTCGCCAACAGGGCGGCTCCAAAAAACGACGACATTGTCTATCTCCTATTTGGCCAATGGAATGTTCTGAAAACGCGTTTTAGGCTATAACTCCCACACCGAAGCTCCCACAGTCAAAACCTTTATATCCACATGTTGTTCACGGTAGCGTTTTGAATACTTGCTACGCGTTGTGCTGGCGAAATGCACATTTCTTGTTCCTATTATTAGGGGTCCAAGCCAACAGGTTGGATCCCTATTGTTTTTGTAAGGATTATTATTATTATTCTTACCTCCCTAAAAGTGGGACCACAGCCCAAACCGTAAATGGTGCCGACACGCAAATTGCATGACTAGATCCAGATCTCTTCGGACTACGCAGACGACAAAATCCAGACACGCCGAACACTAGGTGGCGCTATACCAAGGGAAAACGCGTTTGGGGCTATAACTCCCACACCGAACCTCCCACAGTCAAAAACTTGTACCCACATATCCACTGGAGTCTGCTGCATCTTTTGGCATAGGCCACGCCCATTTGCGTCTATAATTTTTTTTCGCAAAATCGCGAAAACCGTAAAACTGTTTTTTCGCTACTCCTCCCACATTTCTTGACCAATCAACACCAAACTTTGCACACGACATCTTCAGACAGACACGCAAAGAAATTTTTGAACACTTTTTTGATTTGCCCTTTGACGACGAAACGGTAGCGTTTTGAATATTTGTTTATTAGCTACGTTTTACGTCGAAACGCAAAAAAATTAAAGAATACCAAAATTAAACATCGGATCAAGTCCAAATTTTTGACACATGTCGATGGTACCCCTACTGGCGTTCAGTAAAATAATCGGAATATTTCGCCATAAGGGGGCGCAATAAACGAGGAAATTGTATATCTTCTAATTGGCCGAAGGAATGTTCTTCAAACTATAAGGGAACCATCAAGGGGCAAACCCGAGTCTATATAAAATATATGGCCAAGAATTATTAATGTGGGCGGGAGTTATTTGGCAAAGGAAAATTGTCTTTGGAAAATTTCGCCACAAGGGGGCGCAAATAAACGACGAAATAATACATCTCCTAACTGGCCAATGGAATGTTCTGAAAACGCGTTTTGGGCTATAACTCCCACACCGAAGCTCCCACAGTCAAAACCTTTATATCCACAGATTCACTGGAGTCAGCTGCATCTTTTGGCACACGCTGTTTCTCAATTTTTGAACACATGCTTCGCGTTGTGCCGGCGAAATGCACACTTCTTGGACCCCTGCATAACTGCTTGCAGTTCTAGTGATTTTTCTTTTTATTATTCCCCCCTAGAAGTGGGTCCACAGCCCAAACCGTAAATGGTGCCGACACGCCAATTGCATGACTAGATCCAGGGCCCTGAGTTCTAAGCAGACGACCAAATCCAGACACGCCGGCCACTAGGTGGCGCTATACCAAGGAAAGACGCGTTTGGGGCTATAACTCCCACACCGAACCTCCCACATTCAAAACCTTGTACACACAGATTCACTGGAGTCTGCTGCATCTTTTGGTATAGGCCACGCCCATTTGCGTCAATGAATATTTTTCGCTAAATCGCGAAAACCGCAAAACTGTTTTTTCGCTACTCCTCCCACATTTCTTGACCAATCGACACAAAACTTTGCACACGACATCTTCAGACGCACACGCAAAGGAATCATATACAGTTTTTTGATCCGACCTTCGACGACGAAACGATAGCATTTTGAATATTGGTATATTAGCTAAATTAGACGTGGAAAATCATTATTATACTTCCTACCAAGAAAGTGGGAATACAGCCCATACCGTAAATGTTGCACACACGCCAATTGCATGACTAGATCCAGGTCAGTGAAGACTATGCAGACGACAAAATCCAGACACGCCGGCCACTAGGTGGCGCTATACCAAGGAATACGCGTTTGGGGCTATAACTCCCACACCGAACCTCCCACAGTCCAAAAACTTGTACACACAGATGCACTGGAGTCTGCTGCATCTTTTGGCCTAGGCCACGCCCATTTGCGTCTATGAATATTTTTCGCTAAATCGCGAAAACCGCAAAACTGTTTTTTCCCTACTCCTCCCACATTTCTTGACCAATCGACACCAAACTTTGCACACGACATCTTCAGACGCACACGCATAGAAATCTTAGACAGTTTTTTGATCCGACCTTCGACGACGAAACGGTAGAGTTTTGAATATTGGTTTATTAGCTAAATTAGACGTGGAAAATTAAAAATCCAAAAAAATCCTAAATTAGACATCGGATCGAGTCCAAATTCTACACACATGTTGGTGCTAACCTTAATGACGTTCGATAAAAATTTCGGAAAATTCCGCCATTAGGGGGCGCAATAAACGAGGAAATTGTATATCTTCTACAAAATTTCGCCGCGAAAACGCTACACTGACTTCTCGCTACTCCTACCACAGTCAAATCCTTTTGTATCCACAGGTTCAGGGTAGCGTTTTCAACACATGCTTCGCGTTGTGCCGGCGAAATGCACATTTCTTGTCGCGTTGTGCCGGCGAAATGCACACTTCTTGGACCCCTGCATAACTGCTTGCAGTTCTAGTTATTCTTACCCCCCTAAAAGTGGGACCACAGCCCAAACCGTAAATGGTGCCGACACGCGAATTGCATGACTAGATCCAGATCTGTTCGGACTAAGCAGACGACAAAATCCAGACGCGCCGGTCACTAGGTGGCGCTATACCAAGGAATACGCGTTTGGGGCTATAACTCCCACACCGAACCTCCCACAGTCCAAAAACTTGTACACACAGATGCACTGGAGTCTGCTGCATCTTTTGGTCTAGGCCACGCCCATTTGCGTCCATAATTTTTTTTCGCAAAATCGTGAAAACCGCAAAACTGTTTTTTCGCTACTCCTCCCACATTTCTTGACCAATCGACACAAAACTTTGCACACGACATCTTCAGACGCACACGCAAAGGAATCATATACAGTTTTTTGATCCGACCTTCGACGACGAAACGATAGCATTTTGAATATTGGTATATTAGCTAAATTAGACGTGGAAAATCAAAAATACAAAAAAATCAAAAATTAGACATCGGATCGAGTCCAAATTCTACACACATGTTGGTGCTAACCTTAATGACGTTCGATAAAAATTTCGGAAAATTCCGCCTTTAGGGGGCGCAATAAACGAGGAAATTGTATATCTTCTACAAAATTTCGCCGCAAAAACGCTACACTGACTTCTCGCTACTCCTACCACAGTCAAATCCTTTGTATCCACAGGTTCAGGGTAGCGTTTTCAACACATGCTTCGCGATGTGCCGGCGAAATGCACATTTCTTGTCGCGTTGTGCCGGCGAAATGCACACTTCTTGGACCCCTGCATAACTGCTTGCAGTTCTAGTTAGGGGTCCAAGCCAACAGGTTGGATCCCTATTGTTTTTGTAAGGATTATTATTATTATTATTATTATTATTATTATTCCCCCCCTAGAAGTGGGCCCACAGCCCAAACCGTAAATGGTGCAGACATGCCAAATGCATGACTAGATCAAGATCCGTGGCGACTACGCAGACGACAAAATCCAGACATGCCGGCCACTAGGTGGCGCTATACCAAGGAATACGCGTTTGGGGCTATAACTCCCACACCGAACCTCCCACAGTCAAAAACGTTATACCCACAGATGCACTGGAGTCTGCTGCATCTTTTGGGCTAGGCCACGCCCATTTGCGTCTATGAATATTTTTCGCTAAATCGCGAAAACCGCAAAAAAGTTTTTTCCCTACTCCTCCCACATTTCTTGACCAATCAACACCAAACTTTGCACACGACATCGTCAGACGCACACGCAAAGGAATCATCAACAGTTTTTTGATCCGACCTTCGACGACGAAACGGTAGCGTTTTGAATATTTGTTTATTGGCTACGTTTTACGTCGAAACGCAAAAATTCAAAGAATACCAAAAGTAGACATCGGATCAAGTCCAAATTTTAGAAACATGTCGGTGCTACCGTTAAAGGCGTTCAATAAAAAAATCGGAATATTTCGCCATTAGGGGGCGCAATAAACGAGGAAATTGTATATCTTCTAATTGGCCCAAGGAATGTTCTTCAAACTATCAGAAAACCATCAAGGGGCAAACCCGAGTCTATATAAAAAATATGGCCAAGAATTATTAATGTGGGCGGGAGTTATTTGGCAAAGGAAAATTGTCTTTGGAAAATTTCGCCAACAGGGCGGCTCCAAATAACGACGACATTGTCTATCTCCTATTTGGCCAATGGAATGTTCTGAAAACGCGTTTTAGGCTATAACTCCCACACCGAAGCTCCCACAGTCAAAACCTTCATATCCACATGTTGTTCACGGTAGCGTTTTGAATACTTGCTACGCGTTGTGCCGGCGAAATGCACATTTCTTGTCGCGTTGTGCCGGCGAAATGCACACTTCTTGGACCCCTGCATAACTGCTTGCAGTTCTAGTTAGGGGTCCAAGCCAACAGGTTGGATCCCTATTGTTTTTGTAAGGATTTTTATTATTATACTTCCTACCAAGAAAGTGGGAATACAGCCCATACCGTAAATGTTGCACACACGCCAATTGCATGACTAGATCCAGGTCAGTGAAGACTATGCAGACGACAAAATCCAGACACGCCGGCCACTAGGTGGCGCTATACCAAGGAATACGCGTTTGGGGCTATAACTCCCACACCGAACCTCCCACAGTCCAAAAACTTGTACACACAGATGCACTGGAGTCTGCTGCATCTTTTGGCCTAGGCCACGCCCATTTGCGTCTATGAATATTTTTCGCTAAATCGCGAAAACTGCAAAACTGTTTTTTCCCTACTCCTCCCACATTTCTTGACCAATCGACACCAAACTTTGCACACGACATCTTCAGACGCACACGCATAGAAATCTTAGACAGTTTTTTGATCCGACCTTCGACGACGAAACGGTAGCGTTTTGAATATTGGTTTATTAGCTAAATTAGACGTGGAATATCAAAAATCCAAAGAAATCCAAAATTAGACATCGGATCGAGTCCAAATTTTACACACATGTTGGTGTTAACCTTAATGTCGTTCGATAAAAAATTCGGGAAATTTCGCCATTGGGGGGCGCAATAAACGAGGAAATTGTATATCTTCTACACAATTTCACCGCGAAAACGCTACACTGACTTCTCGCTACTCCTACCACAGTCAAATACTTTGTATCCACAGGTTCAGGGTAGCGTTTTAAACACATGCTTTGCGTTGTGCCGGCGAAACGCACATTTCTTGTCGCGTTGTGCCGGCGAAATGCACACTTCTTGTTATTAGGGGTCCAAGCCAACAGGTTGGATCCCTATTGTTTTTGTAAGGATTTTTATTGGGTGTCAAGCAACTATGTTGCGAGACAACCTATTGTTATTGTACGAATTCTTATTATTATTATTATTATTATTATTATTATGCTGCCATTGGAGTCAATGGTAGCCCATAGAACCGCTTGGCGAAAAGTTGTGAAATTTGGCACACTGGTTCAAGACAGCCCCATTAGCCCATTAAGCCAATCTCAGGTCGCTAGCCCAACAGCTCTAGCGCCACCAACAGGTCAAAGTTGGGCATGCATTCATGTTCATAACTTTCGACCTATTCGACCAATATTCACAAACCAGGTATCATTGGATTCCTTGAACCAAGCCCAGTTCAACACACCCTATGACGTCATTGTGCCATGACGTATATTTCCGCCATCTTGGTTTATGTCCAAAACCTTCAAAATGCTACTTCTATCACAAATCTTGTCCAATCATCTCGAATCTTGGCACACATGATCTTCTGGCCATGCTTGATAAAAAACATCGAATAGATTTGTCAAATTCAAAACCGTTTGTCCGCTAAAGCCAGTCAAATTTGGCGGCGAAGCCGCCAAACAGGAAGTGAGCCAATTTCTCAGCATCCCTTTGACATATCATAACCAGGCTTGGTATATAGACCAATGGCCTCATAAAGGTGACACTGATTGAATTTGGTGACCTTTGACCTCTAGGGGGCGCTGTTATTAATGTCGATGTGTTTTGACTCCTTTCACTTCACATGAGTATATTTAAAACTTATTTTCAATGTCTGGTGATACTATTAGACCTATCAGTATAGCTAGTGTATTATTTCTTGCAGAAATATCCGCGACAGCCAATGATATTCGACCGCGAAGCCGCCAAACCGGAAACATGCCAATATATCAGCAGCCATTTGACATATCATAACCAAACTTGATACATAGACCCATGGCCTCATTAAGGTGACACTCAATGAATTTGGTGACCATTGACCTATAGGGGGCGCTGTTATTAATGACGATGTGTTTTAACTCCTCTCTCTTCACATGAGTACATTTCAAACTTAATTTTAACGTCTGAGGATACTGCCAGACCTCCTTATATAGCTTATGAATCATTTCTCATTGCAACATCAGAACTTGGCCGCCATGTTGAAAGTTGTCAAAATCAGTTGAAAATTTCCTAAGGCCACAAATTATGTCCAATCTTCATGGAACTTGGCATACATGTTCTTCAGACCAAGCTGAACAAAGGTATCAAACAGCTTTCTCAAATTCAAAACCGTTTGGCCGTGACAGCCAATCAAACTTGACGGCGCTCATTAATGGGTAAACACTGCACTCGTGTGGCGACATGCGGTACTTAATGCATAATGCAACAATGACTCTATTAACCATTCCGCCCGCTTACGATATAAACTGCAATACCCACTGGATTAGATGCTTCACGAACCACCTCCAGAACGGATACTTGTTTACATTGTGTCTCTTTTAGAGATATTGTTCCGAATACCCCTATGTATTTGTGACATTTGTTCTGTCAGGCAGACTGCATTGCGCCCTTACCTCTAGGTGGGGTCCTTTTCCCATTTACTCATCCCACCGGCTGTCGGTATTGCCGATTTCCGAGGCGGTCGTCATGTAGCCCCCTGGCCGATTGCGTCCATCCGGCAGAATAAGCCTACCGAGTCCGATTATGCTTGACACCCACATTGCTGCTCGCAGCTATATTTATTTTTATTATTATTATACTTCCTACCAAGAAAGTGGGAATACAGCCCATACCGTAAATGTTGCACACACGACAATTGCATGACTAGATCCAGGTCAGTGAAGACTATGCAGACGACAAAATCCAGACACGCCGGCCACTAGGTGGCGCTATACCAAGGAATACGCGTTTGGGGCTATAACTCCCACACCGAACCTCCCACAGTCCAAAAACTTGTACACACAGATGCACTGGAGTCTGCTGCATCTTTTGGCCTAGGCCACGCCCATTTGCGTCCATGAATATTTTTCGCTAAATCGCGAAAACCGCAAAACTCTTTTTTCCCTACTCCTCCCACATTTCTTGACCAATCGACACCAAACTTTGCACACGACATCTTCAGACGCACACGCATAGAAATCTTAGACAGTTTTTTGATCCGACCTTCGACGACGAAACGGTAGAGTTTTGAATATTGGTTTATTAGCTAAATTAGACGTGGAAAATTAAAAATCCAAAAAAATCCAAAATTAGACATCGGATCGAGTCCAAATTCTACACACATGTTGGTGCTAACCTTAATGACGTTCGATAAAAATTTCGGAAAATTCCGCCATTAGGGGGCGCAATAAACGAGGAAATTGTATATCTTCTACAAAATTTCGCCGCGAAAACGCTACACTGACTTCTCGCTACTCCTACCACAGTCAAATCCTTTGTATCCACAGGTTCAGGGTAGCGTTTTCAACACATGCTTCGCGTTGTGCCGGCGAAATGCACATTTCTTGTCGCGTTGTGCCGGCGAAATGCACACTTCTTGGACCCCTGCATAACTGCTTGCAGTTCTAGTTATTATTATTTTTATACTTACCCCCCTAAAAGTGGTACCACAGCCCAAACCGTAAATGGTGCACACACGCCAATTACATGACTAGATCCAGATCTCTTCGGACTACGCAGACGACAAAATCCAGACACGCCGGCCACTAGGTGGCGCTATACCAGGGAATACGCGTTTGGGGCTATAACTCCGACACCGAACCTCCCAGAGTCCAAAAACTTGTACACACAGATGCACTGGAGTCTGCTGCATCTTTTGGTCTAGGCCACGCCCATTTGCGTCTATGAATATTTTTCGCTAAATCGCGAAAACCGCAAAACTGTTTTTTCCCTACTCCTCCCACATTTCTTGACCAATCGACACCAAACTTTGCACACGACATCTTCAGACGCACACGCAAAGGAATCGTATACAGTTTTTTGATCCGACCTTCGACGACGAAACGGTAGAGTTTTGAATATTTGTTTATTAGCTAAATTAGACGTGGAAAATTAAAAATCCAAAAAAATCCAAAATTAGACATCGGATCGAGTCCAAATTGTACACACATGTTGGTGCTAACCTTAATGTCGTTCGATAAAAATTTCGGAAAATTTCGCCATTAGGGGGCGCAATAAACGAGGAAATTGTATATCTTCTACAAAATTTCGCCGCGAAAACGCTACACTGACTTCCCGCTACTCCTACCACAGTCAAATCCTTTGTATCCACAGGTTCAGGGTAGCGTTTTGAACACATTCTTTGCATTGTGCCGGCGAAATGCACATTTCTTGTTATTATTAGGGGTCCAAGCCAACAGGTTGGATCCCTATTGTTTTTGTAAGGATTTTTATTAGGGGTCCAAGCCAACAGGTTGGATCCCTATTGTTTTTGTAAGGATTTTTAGGGGTCCAAGCCAACAGGTTGGATCCCTATTGTTTTTGTAAGGATTTTTAGGGGTCCAAGCCAACAGGTTGGATCCCTATTGTTTTTGTAAGGATTTTTCCTATTATTATTCTTCCCCCCGTACTTGTTGGACTACAGCCCAAACCGTAAATGGTGCACACGCGCCAATTGCATGACTAGAACCAGTACCGGCACCGCTACTCAGATAACCAAATCCAGACATGCCGGCCACTAGGTGGCGCTATACCAAGGAGAAACACGTTTGGGACTATAACTCCCACACCGAACCTCCCAGAGTCCAAAAACTTGTACACACAGATGCACTGGAGTCTGCTGCATCTTTTGGCCTAGGCCACGCCCATTTGCGTCTGTGAATATTTTTCGCTAAATCGCGAAAACCGCAAAACTGTTTTTTCCCTACTCCTCCCACATTTCTTGACCAATCGACACCAAACTTTGCACACGACATCTGCAGACGCACACGCAAAGAAATCATATATACTTTTTTGATCCGACCTTCGACGACGAAACGGTAGCGTTTTGAATATTTGTTTATTAGCTAAATTAGACGTGGAAAATCAAAAATCAAAAAAAATCCTAAATTAGACATCGGATCGAGTCCAAATTTTACACACATGTCGGTGCTAACCTTAATGACGTTCGATAAAAAATGCGGAAATTTTCGCCATAAGGGGGCGCAATAAACGAGGAAATTGTATATCTTCTACAAAATTTCGCCGCAAAAACGCTACACTGACTTCTCGCTACTCCTACCACAGTCAAATCCTTTGTATCCACAGGTTCAGGGTAGCGTTTTGAACACATGCTTCGCGTTGTGCCGGCGAAATGCACATTTCTTGTCGCGTTGTGCCGGCGAAATGCACACTTCTTGGACCCCTGCATAATTATTATTATTATTATTAGGGGTCCAAGCCAACAGGTTGGATCCCTATTGTTTTTGTAAGGATTATTATTATACTTACAGGCTTGAAAGTGGGACCACAGCCCAAACCGTAAATGGTGCACACGCGCCAATTGCATGACTAGATCCAGAATCGGCACCGCTACTCAGATAACAAAATCCAGACACGCCGGCCACTAGGTGGCGCTATACCAGGGAATACGCGTTTGGGGCTATAACTCCCACACCGAACCTCCCACAGTCCAAAAACTTGTACACACAGATGCACTGGAGTCTGCTGCATCTTTTGGCCTAGGCCACGCCCATTTGCGTCCATGAATATTTTTCGCTAAATCGCGAAAACCGCAAAACTGTTTTTTCCCTACTCCTCCCACATTTCTTGACCAATCGACACCAAACTTTGCACACGACATCTTCAGACGCACACGCAAAGGAATCGTATACAGTTTTTTGATCCGACCTTCGACGACGAAACGGTAGCATTTTGAATATTGGTATATTAGCTAAATTAGACGTGGAAAATCCAAAATACAAAAAAATCCTAAATTAGAAATCGGATCGAGTCCAAATTCTACACACATGTTGGTGCTAACCTTAATGACGTTCGATAAAAATTTCGGACAATTTCGCCATTAGAGGGCGCAATAAACGAGGAAATTGTATATCTTCTACAAAATTTTGCCGCGAAAACGCTACACTGACTTCTCGCTACTCCTACCACAGTCGAATCCTTTGTATCCACAAGTTCAGGGTAGCATTTTGAACACATGCTTCGCGTTGTGCCGGCGAAATGCACATTTCTTGTCGCGTTGTGCCGGCGAAATGCACACTTCTTGGACCCCTGCATAACTGCTTGCAGTTCTAGTTTTTATTATTATTATTATTCCCCCCTAGAAGTGGGTCCACAGCCCAAACCGTAAAAGGTGCCGACACGCCAATTGCATGACTAGATCCAGGGCCCTGAGTTCTAAGCAGACAACAAAATCCAGACACGCCGGCCACTAGGTGGCGCTATACCAAGGAATACGCGTTTGGGGCTGTAACTCCCACACCGAACCTCCCAGAGTCCAAAAACTTGTACACACAGATGCACTGGAGTCTGCTGCATCTTTTGGCCTAGGCCACGCCCATTTGCGTCTATGAATATTTTTCGCTAAATCGCGAAAACCGCAAAACTGTTTTTTCGCTACTCCTCGCACATTTCTTGACCAATCAACACCAAACTTTGCACACGGCATCTTCAGACGCACACGCAAAGAAATCATATACAGTTTTTTGATCCGACCTTCGACGACGAAACGGTAGAGTTTTGAATATTCTTTTATTAGCTAAATTAGACGTGGAAAATTAAAAAAAAAAAAAATTCCAAAATTAGACATCGGATCGAGTCCAAATTTTAGACACATGTTGGTGCTAACCTTAATGACCTTCGATAAAAATTTCGGAAAATTTCGCCATTAGGGGGCGCAATAAACGAGGAAATTGTATATCTTCTACAAAAATTTCGCCGCGAAAACGCTACACTGACTTCTCGCTACTCCACAGGTTCAGGGTAGCGTTTTGAACACATGCTTCGCGTTTTTTCCGGCGAAATGCACATTTCTTGTCGCGTTGTGCCGGCGAAATGCACACTTCTTGGACCCCTGCATAACTGCTTGCAGTTCTAGTTATTATTATACTTCCTACCAAGAAAGTGGGAATACAGCCCATACCGTAAATGTTGCACACACGCCAATTGCATGACTAGATCCAGGTCAGTGAAGACTATGCAGACGACAAAATCCAGACACGCCGGCCACTAGGTGGCGCTATACCAAGGAATACGCGTTTGGGGCTATAACTCCCACACCGAACCTCCCACAGTCCAAAAACTTGTACACACAGATGCACTGGAGTCTGCTGCATCTTTTGGCCTAGGCCACGCCCATTTGCGTCTATGAATATTTTTCGCTAAATCGCGAAAACCGCAAAACTGTTTTTTCCCTACTCCTCCCACATTTCTTGACCAATCGACACCAAACTTTGCACACGACATCTTCAGACGCACACGCATAGAAATCTTAGACAGTTTTTTGATCCGACCTTCGACGACGAAACGGTAGAGTTTTGAATATTGGTTTATTAGCTAAATTAGACGTGGAAAATTAAAAATCCAGAAAAATCCAAAATTAGACATCGGATCGAGTCCAAATTCTACACACATGTTGGTGCTAACCTTAATGACGTTCGATAAAAATTTCGGAAAATTCCGCCATTAGGGGGCGCAATAAACGAGGAAATTGTATATCTTCTACAAAATTTCGCCGCGAAAACGCCACACTGACTTCTCGCTACTCCTACCACAGTCAAATCCTTTGTATCCACAGGTTCAGGGTAGCGTTTTGAACACATGCTTCGCGTTGTGCCGGCGAAATGCACACTTCTTGGACCCCTGCATAACTGCTTGCAGTTCTAGTTATTATACTTCCTACCAAGAAAGTGGGAATACAGCCCATACCGTAAATGTTGCACACACGCCAATTGCATGACTAGATCCAGGTCAGTGAAGACTATGCAGACGACAAAATCCAGACACGCCGGCCACTAGGTGGCGCTATACCAAGGAATACGCGTTTGGGGCTATAACTCCCACACCGAACCTCCCACAGTCCAAAAACTTGTACACACAGATGCACTGGAGTCTGCTGCATCTTTTGGCCTAGGCCACGCCCATTTGCGTCTATGAATATTTTTCGCTAAATCGCGAAAACTGCAAAACTGTTTTTTCCCTACTCCTCCCACATTTCTTGACCAATCGACACCAAACTTTGCACACGACATCTTCAGACGCACACGCATAGAAATCTTAGACAGTTTTTTGATCCGACCTTCGACGACGAAACGGTAGCGTTTTGAATATTGGTTTATTAGCTAAATTAGACGTGGAATATCAAAAATCCAAAGAAATCCAAAATTAGACATCGGATCGAGTCCAAATTTTACACACATGTTGGTGTTAACCTTAATGTCGTTCGATAAAAAATTCGGGAAATTTCGCCATTGGGGGGCGCAATAAACGAGGAAATTGTATATCTTCTACACAATTTCACCGCGAAAACGCTACACTGACTTCTCGCTACTCCTACCACAGTCAAATACTTTGTATCCACAGGTTCAGGGTAGCGTTTTAAACACATGCTTTGCGTTGTGCCGGCGAAACGCACATTTCTTGTCGCGTTGTGCCGGCGAAATGCACACTTCTTGTTATTAGGGGTCCAAGCCAACAGGTTGGATCCCTATTGTTTTTGTAAGGATTTTTATTATTTTTATTATTATTATACTTCCTACCAAGAAAGTGGGAATACAGCCCATACCGTAAATGTTGCACACACGACAATTGCATGACTAGATCCAGGTCAGTGAAGACTATGCAGACGACAAAATCCAGACACGCCGGCCACTAGGTGGCGCTATACCAAGGAATACGCGTTTGGGGCTATAACTCCCACACCGAACCTCCCACAGTCCAAAAACTTGTACACACAGATGCACTGGAGTCTGCTGCATCTTTTGGCCTAGGCCACGCCCATTTGCGTCCATGAATATTTTTCGCTAAATCGCGAAAACCGCAAAACTCTTTTTTCCCTACTCCTCCCACATTTCTTGACCAATCGACACCAAACTTTGCACACGACATCTTCAGACGCACACGCATAGAAATCTTAGACAGTTTTTTGATCCGACCTTCGACGACGAAACGGTAGAGTTTTGAATATTGGTTTATTAGCTAAATTAGACGTGGAAAATTAAAAATCCAAAAAAATCCAAAATTAGACATCGGATCGAGTCCAAATTCTACACACATGTTGGTGCTAACCTTAATGACGTTCGATAAAAATTTCGGAAAATTCCGCCATTAGGGGGCGCAATAAACGAGGAAATTGTATATCTTCTACAAAATTTCGCCGCGAAAACGCTACACTGACTTCTCGCTACTCCTACCACAGTCAAATCCTTTGTATCCACAGGTTCAGGGTAGCGTTTTCAACACATGCTTCGCGTTGTGCCGGCGAAATGCACATTTCTTGTCGCGTTGTGCCGGCGAAATGCACACTTCTTGGACCCCTGCATAACTGCTTGCAGTTCTAGTTATTATTATTATTATACTTCCTACCAAGAAAGTGCTACTACAGCCCAAACCGTAAATGGTGCACACACGCCAATTACATGAGTAGATCCAGGTACGTGAAGACTATGAAGACGACAAAATCCAGACACGCCGGCCACTAGGTGGCGCTATACCAAGGAAAGACGCGTTTGGGGCTATAACTCCCACACCAAACCTCCCACAGTCAACAACTTCTACCCACATATTCACTGGAGTCTGCTGCATCTTTTGGCCTAGGCCACGCCCATTTGCGTCTATGAATATTTTTCGCAAAATCGCGAAAACCGCAAAACGTTTTTTTCGCTACTCCTCCCACATTTCTTGACCAATTGACACAAAACTTTGCATACGGCATCTTCAGACGCACACGCAAAGAAATCTTAGACACTTTTTTGATCCGACCTTCGACGACGAAACGGTAGCGTTTTGAATATTTGTTTATTAGCTAAATTAGACGTGAAAAGTAAAAAATCCAAAGAAATCCAGAATTATACATCGGATCGAGCCCAAATTGTACAGACATGTCGGTGCTAACGTTAATGACGTTCGATAAAAATATCGGAAAATTTCGCCATTAGGGGGCGCCATAAACGAGGAAATTGTATATCTTCTAAAAAATTTCGCCGCGAAAACGCTACACTGACTTCTCGCAACTCCTACCACAGTCAAATCCTTTGTATCCACAGGTTCAGGGTAGCGTTTTAAACACATGCTTCGCGTTGTGCCGGCGAAACGCACATTTCTTGTCGCGTTGTGCCGGCGAAATGCACACTTCTTGGACCCCTGCATAACTGCTTGCAGTTCTAGTTATTCTTCCCCCCGTACTTGTGGGACCACAGCCCAAACCGTAAATGGTGCACACGCGCCAATTACATGACTAGAACCAGTACCGGCACCGCTACTCAGATAACCAAATCCAGACATGCCGGCCACTAGGTGGCGCTATACCAAGGAATACGCGTTTGGGGCTATAACTCCCACACCGAACCTCCCAGAGTCCAAAAACTTGTACACACAGATGCACTGGAGTCTGCTGCATCTTTTGGCCTAGGCCACGCCCATTTGCGTCTATGAATATTTTTCGCTAAATCGCGAAAACCGCAAAACTGTTTTTTCCCTACTCCTCCCACATTTCTTGACCAATCGACACCAAACTTTGCACACGGCATCTTCAGACGCACACGCAAAGAAATCGTATACAGTTTTTTAATCCGACCTTCGACGACGAAACGGTAGAGTTTTGAATATTTGTTTATTAGCTAAATTAGACGTGGAAAATTAAAAATCCCAAAAAATCCAAAATTAGACATCGGATCGAGTCCAAATTCTACACACATGTTGGTGCTAACCTTAATGACGTTCGATAAAAATTTCGGAAAATTCCGCCATTAGGGGGCGCAATAAACGAGGAAATTTTATATCTTCTACAAAATTTCGCCGCAAAAACGCCACACTGACTTCTCGCTACTCCTACCACAGTCAAATCCTTTGTATCCACAGGTACAGGGTAGTGTTTTGAACACATGCTTCGCGTTGTGCCGGCAAAATGCACATTTCTTGTCGCGTTGTGCCGGCGAAATGCACACTTCTTGGACCCCTGCATAACTGCTTGCAGTTCTAGTTAGGGGTCCAAGCCAACAGGTTGGATCCCTATTGTTTTTGTAAGGATTTTTTTTATTAGGGGTCCAAGCCAACAGGTTGGATCCCTATTGTTTTTGTAAGGATTATTATTATTTCGTACGCCTTAGAAGTGGTACCACAGCCCAAACCGTAAATGGTGCACACGCGCCAATTGCATGACTAGATCCAGAATCGGCACCGCTACTCAGATAACAAAATCCAGACACGCCGGTCCCTAGGTGGCGCTATACCAAGGAATACGCGTTTGGGGCTATAACTTCCACACCGAACCTCCCAGAGTCCAAAAACTTGTACACACAGATGCACTGGAGTCTGCTGCATCTTTTGGCCTAGGCCACGCCCATTTGCGTCTATGAATATTTTTCGCTAAATCGCGAAAACCGCAAAACTGTTTTATCGCTACTCCTCCCACATTTCTCGCCCGATCAACACCAAACTTTGCACACGACATCTTCAGACGCACACGCAAAGAAATCCTAGACAGTTTTTTGATCCGACCTTCGACGACGAAACGGTAGCGTTTTGAATATTTGTTTATTAGCTAAATTAGACGTGAAAAGTCAAAAATCCGAAGAAATCCAGAATTATACATCGGATCGAGCCCAAATTTTACAGACATGTTGGTGCTAACCTTAATGACGTTCGATAAAAATATCGGAAAATTTCGCCATTAGGGGGCGCAATAAACAAGGAAATTGTATATCTTCTACAAAATTTCGCCGCGAAAACGCTACACTGACTTCTCGCTACTCGTACCACAGTCAAATCCTTTGTATCCACAGGTACAGGGTAGCGTTTTGAACACATGCTTCGCGTTGTGCCGGCGAAATGCACATTTCTTGTCGCGTTGTGCCGGCGAAATGCACACTTCTTGGACCCCTGCATAACTGCTTGCAGTTCTAGTTAGGGGTCCAAGCCAACAGGTTGGATCCCTATTGTTTTTGTAAGGATTATTATTATACTTCCCGCGCTAAAAGTGGGTCCACAGCCCAAACCGTAAATGGTGCCGACACGCCAATTGCATGACTAGATCCAGGTCCGGCACCGCTACTCAGATAACAAAATCCAGACACGCCGGCCACTAGGTGGCGCTATACCAAGGGAAAATGCGTTTGGGGCTATAACTCCCACACCGAACCTCCCACATTCAAAACCTCGTACACACAGATTCACTGGAGTCTGCTGCATCTTTTGGCATAGGCCACGCCCATTTGCGTCTATAATTTTTTTTCGCAAAATCGCGAAAACCGCAAAACTGTTTTTTCGCTACTCCTCCCACATTTCTTGACCAATCGACACAAAACTTTGCACACGACATCTTCAGACGCACACGCAAAGGAATCATATACAGTTTTTTGATCCGACCTTCGACGACGAAACGATAGCATTTTGAATATTGGTATATTAGCTAAATTAGACGTGGAAAATCAAAAATACAAAAAAATCCAAAATTAGACATCGGATCGAGTCCAAATTCTACACACATGTTGGTGCTAACCTTAATGACGTTCGATAAAAATTTCGGAAAATTCCGCCATTAGGGGGCGCAATAAACGAGGAAATTGTATATCTTCTACAAAATTTCGCCGCAAAAACGCTACACTGACTTCTCGCTACTCCTACCACAGTCAAATCCTTTGTATCCACAGGTTCAGGGTAGCGTTTTCAACACATGCTTCGCGATGTGCCGGCGAAATGCACATTTCTTGTCGCGTTGTGCCGGCGAAATGCACACTTCTTGGACCCCTGCATAACTGCTTGCAGTTCTAGTTTTTATTATTTTTCCCCCCTAGAAGTGGTACTACAGCCCAAACCGTAAATGGTGCACACACGCCAATTGCATGACTAGATCCAGGTCTGTGAACACTACGCAGACGACAAAATCCAGACATGCCGGCCACTAGGTGGCGCTATACCAAGGAATACGCGTTTGGGGCTATAACTCCCACACCGAACCTCCCACAGTCCAAAACGTTATACCTACAGATGCACTGGAGTCTGCTGCATCTTTTGGCCTAGGCCACGCCCATTTGCGTCAATGAATATTTTTCGCTAAATCGCAAAAACCGCAAAACAGTTTTTTCCCTACTTCTCCCACATTTCTTGACCAATCAACACAAAACTTTGCACACGACATCTTCAGACGCACACGCAAAGAAATCCTAGACACTTTTTTGATCCGACCTTCGACGACGAAACGGTAGCGTTTTGAATATTTGTTTATTAGCTAAATTAGACGTGAAAAGTCAAAAATCCGAAGAAATCCAGAATTATACATCGGATCGAGCCCAAATTTTACAGACATGTCGGTGCTAACCTTACTGACGTTCGATAAAAATATCGGAAAATTTCGCCATTAGGGGGCGCAATAAACGAGGAAATTGTATATCTTCTACAGAATTTAGCTGCGAAAACGCTACTGACTTCTTGCAACTCCTACCACAGTCAAATCCTTTGTATCCACAGGTTTAGGGTAGCGTTTTAAACACATGCTTCGCGTTGTGCCGGCGAAACGCACATTTCTTGTTAGGGGTCCAAGCCAACAGGTTGGATCCCTATTGCTTTTGTAGGGATTTTTCTTATTAGGGGTCCAAGCCAACAGGTTGGATCCCTATTGTTTTTGTAAGGATTTTTATTAGGGGTCCAAGCCAACAGGTTGGATCCCTATTGTTTTTGTAAGGATTTTTATTCTTACCCCCCTAAAAGTGGGACCACAGCCCAAACCGTAAATGGTGCCGACACGCGAATTGCATGACTAGATCCAGATCTGTTCGGACTAAGCAGACGACAAAATCCAGACGCGCCGGTCACTAGGTGGCGCTATACCAAGGAATACGCGTTTGGGGCTATAACTCCCACACCGAACCTCCCACAGTCAAAAACTTGTACCCACATATTCACTGGAGTCTGCTGCATCTTTTGGCCTAGGCCACGCCCATTTGCGTCCATGAATATTTTTCGCTAAATCGCGAAAACCGCAAAAATGTTTTTTCGCTACTCCTCCCACAATTCTCGACCAATCAACACCAAACTTTGCACACAGCATCTTCAGACGCACACGCAAAGGAATCATCAACAGCTTTTTGATCCGACCTTCGACGACGAAACGGTAGCGTTTTGAATATTTATTTATTGGCTACGTTTTACGTCGAAACGCAAAAATTCAAAGAATACCAAAATTAGACATCGGATCAAGTCCAAATTTTAGACACATGTCGGTGCTACCCTTAATGGCGTTCATTAAAAAATTCGGAATATTTCGCCATTAGGGGGCGCAATAAACGAGGAAATTGTATATTTTCTAATTGGCCAAAGGAATGTTCTTCAAACTATAAGGGAACCATCAAGGGGCAAACCCGAGTCTATATAAAAATATGGCCAAGAATTAATAATGTAGGCGGGAGTTATTTGGCAAAGGAAAATTGTCTTTGGAAAATTTCGCCAACAGGGCGGCGCCAAAAAACGACGAAATAATATATCTCCTATTTGGCCAATGGAATGTTCTGAAACACGTTTTGGGCTATAACTCCCACACCGAAGCTCCCACAGTCAAAAACGTTATATGCACAGATTCACTGGAGTCAGTTGCATCTTTTGGCATACGCCGTTTCTCAAATTCCAACACATGCTTCGCGTTGTGCCGGCGAAATGCACACTTCTTGGACCCCTGCATAACTGCTTGCAGTTCTAGTTATTAGGGGTCCAAGCCAACAGGTTGGATCCCTATTGTTTTTGTAAGGATTTTTATTAGGGGTCCAAGCCAACAGGTTGGATCCCTATTGTTTTTGTAGGGATTTTTCTTATTATTATTATACTTCCTACCAAGAAAGTGGGAATACAGCCCATACCGTAAATGTTGCACACACGCCAATTGCATGACTAGATCCAGGTCAGTGAAGACTATGAAGACGACAAAATCCAGACACGCCGGCCACTAGGTGGCGCTATACCAAGGGAAAATGCGTTTGGGGCTATAACTCCCACAACGAACCTCCCACAGTCAAAAACTTGTACCCACATATTCACTGGAGTCTGCTGCATCTTTTGGCCTAGGCCACGCCCATTTGCGTCTATGAATATTTTTCGCTAAATCGCGAAAACCGCAAAACTGTTTTTTTCGCTACTCCTCCCACATTTCTCGCCCGATCACCACCAAACTTTGCACATGGCATCTTCAGACGCACACGCAAAGAAATCATAGACAGTTTTTTGATCCGACCTTCGACGACGAAACGGTAGAGTTTTGAATATTTGTTTATTAGCTAAATTAGACGTGGAAAATTAAAAATCCAAAAAAATCCAAAATTAGACATCGGATCGAGTCCAAATTCTACACACATGTTGGTGCTAACCTTAATGACGTTCGATAAAAATGTCGGAAAATTTCGCCATTAGGGAGCGCAATAAACGAGGAAATTGTATATCTTCTACAAAATTTCGCCGCGAAAACGCTACACTGACTTCTCGCTACTCCTACCACAGTCAAATCCTTTTGTATCCACAGGTTCAGGGTAGCGTTTTCAACACATGCTTCGCGTTGTGCCGGCGAAATGCACATTTCTTGTCGCGTTGTGCCGGCGAAATGCACACTTCTTGGACCCCTGCATAACTGCTTGCAGTTCTAGTTATTAGGGGTCCAAGCCAACAGGTTGGATCCCTATTGTTTTTGTAGGGATTTTTCTTATTATTATTATTATTATACTTCCTACCAAGAAAGTGGGAATACAGCCCATACCGTAAATGTTGCACACACGCCAATTGCATGACTAGATCCAGGTCTGTGAAGACTATGCAGACGACAAAATCCAGACACGCCGGCCACTAGGTGGCGCTATACCAAGGGAAAATGCGTTTGGGGCTATAACTCCCACAACGAACCTCCCACAGTCAAAAACTTGTACCCACATATTCACTGGAGTCTGCTGCATCTTTTGGCCTAGGCCACGCCCATTTGCGTCTATGAATATTTTTCGCTAAATCGCGAAAACCGCAAAACTGTTTTTTCCCTACTCCTCCCACATTTCTTGACCAATCGACACAAAACTTTGCACACGACATCTTCAGACGCACACGCAAAGGAATCATATACAGTTTTTTGATCCGACCTTCGACGACGAAACGATAGCATTTTGAATATTGGTTTATTAGCTAAATTAGACGTTGAATAACAAAAATCCCAGAAAATCCAAAATTAGACATCGGATCGAGTCCAAATTTTACACACATGTTGGTGCCAACCTTAACGTCGTACGTAAAAAAATTCGGAAGATTCCGCCTTTAGGGGGCGCAATAAACGAGGAAATTGTATATCTTCTAATTGGCCAAAGGAATGTTCTTCAAACTCAAGTGAAACCATCAAGGGGCAAACCCGAGTCTATACAGAAAATATGGCTTATAATTATTAATGTGGGCGGGAGTTATTTGGCAAAGGAAAATTGTCTTTGGAAAATTTCGCCAACAGGGCGGCTCCAAAAAACGACGACATTGTCTATCTCCTATTTGGCCAATGGAATGTTCTGAAAACGCGTTTTAGGCTATAACTCCCACACCGAAGCTCCCACAGTCAAAAACTTTATACGCACAGATTCACTGGAGTCAGCTGCATCTTTAAAGGCCCATTTGCGTCAGTATTTTCTTTATGCAAAATCGCAAAAACAGCTAAACTGCCTTTTCGCTACTTCTCCCACATTTCTTGCCCAATTGACACCAAACTTTGCACACGACATCTTCAGACGCACACTACAAGAAATCAGCAAAACTATTTTGATCCGACCATCGTTGACGAAACGGTAGCGTTTTGAATATATGTTTTGCGTTGCAAATCAGTAAAAACTATTTTGATCCAACCGTCGACGACTAAACGGTAGCGGAAATGCGTTTGGGGCCGAAACTCCCACACTGAACCTCTCACATTCAAAACCTTTATATCCACAGGTTGTTCACGATAGCGTTTTGAATACTTGGTTCGCGTTGTGCCGGCGAAATGCACACTTCTTGGACCCCTGCATAACTGCTTGCAGTTCTAGTTATTATACTTCCTACCAAGAAAGTGGGAATACAGCCCATACCGTAAATGTTGCACACACGCCAATTGCATGACTAGATCCAGGTCAGTGAAGACTATGCAGACGACAAAATCCAGACACGCCGGCCACTAGGTGGCGCTATACCAAGGAATACGCGTTTGGGGCTATAACTCCCACACCGAACCTCCCACAGTCCAAAAACTTGTACACACAGATGCACTGGAGTCTGCTGCATCTTTTGGCCTAGGCCACGCCCATTTGCGTCTATGAATATTTTTCGCTAAATCGCGAAAACTGCAAAACTGTTTTTTTCCCTACTCCTCCCACATTTCTTGACCAATCGACACCAAACTTTGCACACGACATCTTCAGACGCACACGCATAGAAATCTTAGACAGTTTTTTGATCCGACCTTCGACGACGAAACGGTAGCGTTTTGAATATTGGTTTATTAGCTAAATTAGACGTGGAATATCAAAAATCCAAAGAAATCCAAAATTAGACATCGGATCGAGTCCAAATTTTACACACATGTTGGTGTTAACCTTAATGTCGTTCGATAAAAAATTCGGGAAATTTCGCCATTGGGGGGCGCAATAAACGAGGAAATTGTATATCTTCTACACAATTTCACCGCGAAAACGCTACACTGACTTCTCGCTACTCCTACCACAGTCAAATACTTTGTATCCACAGGTTCAGGGTAGCGTTTTAAACACATGCTTTGCGTTGTGCCGGCGAAACGCACATTTCTTGTCGCGTTGTGCCGGCGAAATGCACACTTCTTGTTATTAGGGGTCCAAGCCAACAGGTTGGATCCCTATTGTTTTTGTAAGGATTTTTCCTATTATTATTCTTCCCCCCGTACTTGTTGGACTACAGCCCAAACCGTAAAAGGTGCACACGCGCCAATTGCATGACTAGAACCAGTACCGGCACCGCTACTCAGATAACCAAATCCAGACATGCCGGCCACTAGGTGGCGCTATACCAAGGAGAAACACGTTTGGGACTATAACTCCCACACCGAACCTCCCAGAGTCCAAAACTTGTACAGACAGATGCACTGGAGTCTGCTGCATCTTTTGGCCTAGGCCACGCCCATTTGCGTCTATGAATATTTTTCGCTAAATCGCGAAAACCGCAAAACTGTTTTTTCCCTACTCCTCCCACATTTCTTGATCAATCGACACCAAACTTTGCACACGACATCTGCAGACGCACACGCAAAGAAATCATATATACTTTTTTGATCCGACCTTCGACGACGAAACGGTAGCGTTTTGAATATTTGTTTATTAGCTAAATTAGACGTGGAAAATCAAAAATAAAAAAAAATCCTAAATTAGACATCGGATCGAGTCCAAATTGTACACACATGTCGGTGCTAACCTTAATGACGTTCGATAAAAAATGCGGAAATTTTCGCCATTAGGGGGCGCAATAAACGAGGAAATTGTATATCTTCTACAAAATTTCGCCACGAAAACGCTACACTGACTTCTCGCTACTCCTACCACAGTCAAATCCTTTGTATCCACAGGTTCAGGGTAGCGTTTTGAACACATGCTTCGCGTTGTGCCGGCGAAATGCACATTTCTTGTCGCGTTGTGCCGGCGAAATGCACACTTCTTGGACCCCTGCATAACTGCTTGCAGTTCTAGTTATTATTATTATTATACTTCCTACCAAGAAAGTGCTACTACAGCCCAAACCGTAAATGGTGCACACACGCCAATTACATGAGTAGATCCAGGTACGTGAAGACTATGAAGACGACAAAATCCAGACACGCCGGCCACTAGGTGGCGCTATACCAAGGAAAGACGCGTTTGGGGCTATAACTCCCACACCAAACCTCCCACAGTCAACAACTTCTACCCACATATTCACTGGAGTCTGCTGCATCTTTTGGCCTAGGCCACGCCCATTTGCGTCTATGAATATTTTTCGCAAATCGCGAAAACCGCAAAACGTTTTTTTCGCTACTCCTCCCACATTTCTTGACCAATTGACACAAAACTTTGCATACGGCATCTTCAGACGCACACGCAAAGAAATCTTAGACACTTTTTTGATCCGACCTTCGACGACGAAACGGTAGCGTTTTGAATATTTGTTTATTAGCTAAATTAGACGTGAAAAGTAAAAAATCCAAAGAAATCCAGAATTATACATCGGATCGAGCCCAAATTGTACAGACATGTCGGTGCTAACGTTAATGACGTTCGATAAAATATCGGAAAATTTCGCCATTAGGGGGCGCCATAAACGAGGAAATTGTATATCTTCTAAAAAATTTCGCCGCGAAAACGCTACACTGACTTCTCGCAACTCCTACCACAGTCAAATCCTTTGTATCCACAGGTTCAGGGTAGCGTTTTAAACACATGCTTCGCGTTGTGCCGGCGAAACGCACATTTCTTGTCGCGTTGTGCCGGCGAAATGCACACTTCTTGGACCCCTGCATAACTGCTTGCAGTTCTAGTTATTCTTCCCCCCGTACTTGTGGGACCACAGCCCAAACCGTAAATGGTGCACACGCACCAATTACATGACTAGAACCAGTACCGGCACCGCTACTCAGATAACCAAATCCAGACATGCCGGCCACTAGGTGGCGCTATACCAAGGAATACGCGTTTGGGGCTATAACTCCCACACCGAACCTCCCAGAGTCCAAAAACTTGTACACACAGATGCACTGGAGTCTGCTGCATCTTTTGGCCTAGGCCACGCCCATTTGCGTCTATGAATATTTTTCGCTAAATCGCGAAAACCGCAAAACTGTTTTTTCCCTACTCCTCCCACATTTCTTGACCAATCGACACCAAACTTTGCACACGGCATCTTCAGACGCACACGCAAAGAAATCGTATACAGTTTTTTAATCCGACCTTCGACGACGAAACGGTAGAGTTTTGAATATTTGTTTATTAGCTAAATTAGACGTGGAAAATTAAAAATCCCAAAAAATCCAAAATTAGACATCGGATCGAGTCCAAATTCTACACACATGTTGGTGCTAACCTTAATGACGTTCGATAAAAATTTCGGAAAATTCCGCCATTAGGGGGCGCAATAAACGAGGAAATTTTATATCTTCTACAAAATTTCGCCGCAAAAACGCCACACTGACTTCTCGCTACTCCTACCACAGTCAAATCCTTTGTATCCACAGGTACAGGGTAGTGTTTTGAACACATGCTTCGCGTTGTGCCGGCGAAATGCACATTTCTTGTCGCGTTGTGCCGGCGAAATGCACACTTCTTGGACCCCTGCATAACTGCTTGCAGTTCTAGTTATTATTATTAGGGGTCCAAGCCAACAGGTTGGATCCCTATTGTTTTTGTAAGGATTATTATTATTTCGTACGCCTTAGAAGTGGTACCACAGCCCAAACCGTAAATGGTGCACACGCGCCAATTGCATGACTAGATCCAGAATCGGCACCGCTACTCAGATAACAAAATCCAGACACGCCGGTCCCTAGGTGGCGCTATACCAAGGAATACGCGTTTGGGGCTATAACTTCCACACCGAACCTCCCAGAGTCCAAAAACTTGTTCACACAGATGCACTGGAGTCTGCTGCATCTTTTGGCCTAGGCCACGCCCATTTGCGTCTATTAATATTTTTCGCTAAATCGCGAAAACCGCAAAACTGTTTTTTCGCTACTCCTCCCACATTTCTCGCCCGATCAACACCAAACTTTGCACACGACATCTTCAGACGCACACGCAAAGAAATCTTAGACACTTTTTTGATCCGACCTTCGACGACGAAACGGTAGCGTTTTGAATATTGGTTTATTAGCTAAATTAGACGTGGAAAATCAAAAATACAAAAAAATCCAAAATTAGACATCGGATCGAGTCCAAATTCTACACACATGTTGGTGCTAACCTTAATGACGTTCGATAAAAATTTCGGAAAATTCCGCCATTAGGGGGCGCAATAAACGAGGAAATTGTATATCTTCTACAAAATTTCGCCGCAAAAACGCTACACTGACTTCTCGCTACTCCTACCACAGTCAAATCCTTTGTATCCACAGGTTCAGGGTAGCGTTTTCAACACATGCTTCGCGATGTGCCGGCGAAATGCACATTTCTTGTCGCGTTGTGCCGGCGAAATGCACACTTCTTGGACCCCTGCATAACTGCTTGCAGTTCTAGTTATTATTATTCCCCCCTAGAAGTGGGTCCACAGCCCAAACCGTAAATGGTGCCGACACGCCAATTGCATGACTAGATCCAGGGCCCTGAGTTCTAAGCAGACGACCAAATCCAGACACGCCGGCCACTAGGTGGCGCTATACCAAGGAAAGACGCGTTTGGGGCTATAACTCCCACACCGAACCTCCCACATTCAAAACCTCGTACACACAGATTCACTGGAGTCTGCTGCATCTTTTGGCATAGGCCACGCCCATTTGCGTCTATAATTTTTTTCGCAAAATCGCGAAAACCGCAAAACTGTTTTTTTCGCTACTCCTCCCACATTTCTTGACCAATCGACACAAAACTTTGCACACGACATCTTCAGACGCACACGCAAAGGAATCGTATACAGTTTTTTGATCCGACCTTCGACGACGAAACGGTAGCATTTTGAATATTGGTATATTAGCTAAATTAGACGTGGAAAATTAAAATCCCAAAAAATCCAAAATTAGAAATCGGATCGAGTCCAAATTCTACACACATGTTGGTGCTAACCTTAATGACGTTCGATAAAAATTTCGGACAATTTCGCCATTAGGGGGCGCAATAAACAAGGAAATTGTATATCTTCTAATTGGCCGAAAGAATGTTCTTCAAACTATAAGGGAACCATCAAGGGGCAAACCCGAGTCTATATAAAAAATATGGCCAAGAATTATTAATGTGGGCGGGAGTTATTTGGCAAAGGAAAATTGTCTTTGGAAAATTTCGCCACAAGGGGGCGCAAATAAACGACGAAATAATATATCTCCTAACTGGCCAATGGAATGTTCTGAAACGCGTTTTAGGCTATAACTCCCACACCGAAGCTCCCACAATCAAAAACGTTATATCTACAGATTCACTGGAGTCAGCTGCATCTTTTGGCATACGCCGTTCCTCAATTTCGAACACATGCTTCGCGTTGTGCCGGCGAAATGCACACTTCTTGGACCCCTGCATAACTGCTTGCAGTTCTAGTTAGGGGTCCAAGCCAACAGGTTGGATCCCTATTGTTTTTGTAGGGATTTTTCTTATTATTATTATTATACTTCCTACCAAGAAAGTGGAAATACAGCCCATACCGTAAATGTTGCACACACGCCAATTGCATGACTAGATCCAGGTCAGTGAAGACTATGCAGACGACAAAATCCAGACACGCCGGCCACTAGGTGGCGCTATACCAAGGAATACGCGTTTGGGGCTATAACTCCCACACCGAACCTCCCACAGTCCAAAAACTTGTACACACAGATGCACTGGAGTCTGCTGCATCTTTTGGCCTAGGCCACGCCCATTTGCGTCTATGGATATTTTTCGCTAAATCGCGAAAACCGCAAAACTGTTTTTTCCCTACTCCTCCCACATTTCTTGACCAATCGACACCAAACTTTGCACACGACATCTTAAGACGCACACGCATAGAAATCTTAGACAGTTTTTTGATCCGACCTTCGACGACGAAACGGTAGAGTTTTGAATATTGGTTTATTAGCTAAATTAGACGTGGAAAATTAAAAATCCAAAAAAATCCAAAATTAGACATCGGATCGAGTCCAAATTCTACACACATGTTGGTGCTAACCTTAATGACGTTCGATAAAAATTTCGGAAAATTCCGCCTTTAGGGGGCGCAATAAACGAGGAAATTGTATATCTTCTACAAAATTTCGCCGCGAAAACGCTACACTGACTTCTCGCTACTCCTACCACAGTCAAATCCTTTGTATCCACAGGTTCAGGGTAGCGTTTTCAACACATGCTTCGCGTTGTGCCGGCGAAATGCACATTTCTTGTCGCGTTGTGCCGGCGAAATGCACACTTCTTGGACCCCTGCATAACTGCTTGCAGTTCTAGTTATTATTATACTTCCTACCAAGAAAGTGGGTATACAGCCCATACCGTAAATGTTGCACACACGCCAATTGCATGACTAGATCCAGGTCAGTGAAGACTATGCAGACGACAAAATCCAGACACGCCGGCCACTAGGTGGCGCTATACCAAGGGAAAATGCGTTTGGGGCTATAACTCCCACAACGAACCTCCCACAGTCAAAAACTTGTACCCACATATTCACTGGAGTCTGCTGCATCTTTTGGCCTAGGCCACGCCCATTTGCGTCTATGAATATTTTTCGCTAAATCGCGAAAACCGCAAAACTGTTTTTTCGCTACTCCTCCCACATTTCTCGCCCGATCACCACCAAACTTTGCACATGGCATCTTCAGACGCACACGCAAAGAAATCATAGACAGTTTTTTGATCCGACCTTCGACGACGAAACGGTAGAGTTTTGAATATTTGTTTATTAGCTAAATTAGACGTGGAAAATTAAAAATCCAAAATTAGACATCGGATCGAGTCCAAATTGTACACACATGTTGGTGCTAACCTTAATGTCGTTCGATAAAAATTTCGGAAAATTTCGCCATTAGGGGGCGCAATAAACGAGGAAATTGTATATCTTCTACAAAATTTCGCCACGAAAACGCTACACTGACTTCCCGCTACTCCTACCACAGTCAAATCCTTTGTATCCACAGGTTCAGGGTAGCGTTTTCAACACATGCTTCGCGTTGTGCCGGCGAAATGCACATTTCTTGTCGCGTTGTGCCGGCGAAATGCACACTTCTTGGACCCCTGCATAACTGCTTGCAGTTCTAGTTAGGGGTCCAAGCCAACAGGTTGGATCCCTATTGTTTTTGTAAGGATTATTAGGGGTCCAAGCCAACAGGTTGGATCCCTATTGTTTTTGTAAGGATTTTTTTTATTAGGGGTCCAAGCCAACAGGTTGGATCCCTATTGTTTTTGTAAGGATTTTTCTTTTTAGGGGTCCAAGCCAACAGGTTGGATCCCTATTGTTTTTGTAAGGATTTTTAGGGGTCCAAGCCAACAGGTTGGATCCCTATTGTTTTTGTAAGGATTTTTTTTATTATTATTATTATTATTATTATTCCCCCCTAGAAGTGGGTCCACAGCCCAAACCGTAAATGGTGCCGACACGCCAATTGCATGACTAGATCCAGGGCCCTGAGTTCTAAGCAGACGACCAAATCCAGACACGCCGGCCACTAGGTGGCGCTATACCAAGGAAAGACGCGTTTGGGGCTATAACTCCCACACCGAACCTCCCACATTCAAAACCTTGTACACACAGATTCACTGGAGTCTGCTGCATCTTTTGGTATAGGCCACGCCCATTTGCGTCCATGAATATTTTTCGCTAGATCGCGAAAACCGCAAAACTGTTTTTTCGCTACTCCTCGCACATTTCTTGACCAATCAACACCAAACTTTGCACACGGCATCTTCAGACGCACACGCAAAGAAATCATATACAGTTTTTTGATCCGACCTCCGACAACGAAACGGTAGCATTTTGAATATTTGTTTATTAGCTAAATTAGACGTGGAAAAGCAAAAAATTAAAAAAATACCAAAATTAGACTTCGGATCAAGTCCAAATTTTAGACACATGTCGGTGCTGGCCTTATTGGCGTTCAATAAAGAATTCGGAATATTTCGCCATTAGGGGGCGCAATAAACGAGGAAATTGTATATCTTCTAATTGGCCAAAAGAATGTTCTTCAAACTATAAGGGAACCATCAAGGGGCAAACCCGAGTCTATATAAAAAATATGGCCAAGAATTATTAATGTGGGCGGGAGTTATTTGGCAAAGGAAAATTGTCTTTGGAAAATTTCGCCAACAGGGCGGCGCCAAAAAACGACGAAATAATATATCTCCTAACTGGCCAATGGAATGTTCTGAAAACGCGTTTTAGGCTATAACTCCCACACCGAAGCTCCCACAGTCAAAAACGTTATATCCACAGATTCACTGGAGTCAGCTGCATCTTTTGGCATACGCCGTTCCTAAATTTCGAACACATGCTTCGCGTTGTGCCGGCGAAATGCACACTTCTTGGACCCCTGCATAACTGCTTGCAGTTCTAGTTATTATTATTCCCCCCTAGAAGTGGGTCCACAGCCCAAACCGTAAATGGTGCCGACACGCCAATTGCATGACTAGATCCAGGGCCCTGAGTTCTAAGCAGACGACCAAATCCAGACACGCCGGCCACTAGGTGGCGCTATACCAAGGAAAGACGCGTTTGGGGCTATAACTCCCACAACGAACCTCCCACATTCAAAACCTTGTACACACAGATTCACTGGAGTCTGCTGCATCTTTTGGCCTAGGCCACGCCCATTTGCGTCTATGAATATTTTTCGCTAAATCGCGAAAACCGCAAAACTGTTTTTTCGCTACTCCTCGCACATTTCTTGACCAATCAACACCAAACTTTGCACACGGCATCTTCAGACGCACACGCAAAGAAATCATATACAGTTTTTTGATCCGACCTTCGACGACGAAACGGTAGAGTTTTGAATATTCTTTATTAGCTAAATTAGACGTGGAAAATAAAAAAAACAAAAAATTCCAAAATTAGACATCGGATCGAGTCCAAATTTTAGACACATGTTGGTGCTAACCTTAATGACCTTCGATAAAAAATTCGGAAAATTTCGCCATTAGGGGGCGCAATAAACAAGGAAATTGTATATCTTCTACAAAAATTTCGCCGCGAAAACGCTACACTGACTTCTCGCTACTCCACAGGTTCAGGGTAGCGTTTTGAACACATGCTTCGCGTTTTTCCGGCGAAATGCACATTTCTTGTCGCGTTGTGCCGGCGAAATGCACACTTCTTGGACCCCTGCATAATTATTATACTTCCTTCCCTAAAAGTGGGCCCACACCCCAAACCGTAAATGGTGCGGACACGCCAATTGCATGACTAGATCCACGTCTGTGATGTGTACGCAGACGACAAAATCCGGACACGCCGGTCACTAGGTGGCGCTATACCAAGGAATACGCGTTTGGGGCTATAACTCCCACACCGAACCTCCCAGAGTCCAAAAACTTGTACACACAGATGCACTGGAGTCTGCTGCATCTTTTGGCCTAGGCCACGCCCATTTGCGTCTATGAATATTTTTCGCTAAATCGCGAAAACCGCAAAACAGTTTTTTCCCTACTCCTCCCACATTTCTTGACCAATCGACACCAAACTTTGCACACGACATCTTCAGACGCACACGCAAATAATGCATGAAACACTTTTTTGATCAGACCTTCGACGACGAAACGGTAGCGTTTGGAATATTGGTATATTAGCTAAATTAGACGTGGAAAATCAAAAATATAAAAATATCCAAAAGTAGACATCGGATCGAGTCCTAATAGTACACACATGTTGGTGCTAACCTTAATGTCGTTCGATAAAAATTTCGGAAAATTTCGCCATTAGGGGGCGCAATAAACGAGGAAATTGTATATCTTCTACAAAATTTCGCCGCGAAAACGCTACACTGACTTCTCGCTACTCCTACCACAGTCAAATCCTTTGTATCCACAGGTTCAGGGTAGCGTTTTGAACACATGCTTCGCGTTGTGCCGGCGAAACGCACATTTCTTGTCGCGTTGTGCCGGCGAAATGCACACTTCTTGGACCCCTGCATAACTGCTTGCAGTTCTAGTTAGGGGTCCAAGCCAACAGGTTGGATCCCTATTGTTTTTGTAGCGATTATTATTCTTTTTATACTTCCTACCAAGAAAGTGGTACCACAGCCCAGACCGTAAATGGTGCCGACATGCCAATTGCATGACTAGATCCAGGTACGTGAAGACTATGCAGACGACAAAATCCAGACCTGCCAGCCACTAGGTGGCGCTATACCAAGGAATACGCGTTTGCGGCTATAACTCCCACACCGAACCTCCCACAGTCCAAAACGTTATACCCACATATTCACTGGAGTCTGCTGCATCTTTTGGCCTAGGCCACGCCCATTTGCGTCTATGAATATTTTTCGCTAAATCGCGCAAACCGCAAAACTGTATTTTCGCTACTCCTCCCACATTTCTTGACCAATCGACACCAAACTTTGCACACGGCATCTTCAGACGCACACGCAAAGAAATCATATACAGTTTTTTGATCCGACCTTCGACGACGAAACGGTAGAGTTTTGAATATTTGTTTATTAGCTAAATTAGACGTGGAAAATCCAAAATCCAAAAAAATAAATAAAAAGACATCTGATTGAGTCCAAATTTTAGACACATTTCGGTGCTACCCTTATTGGCGTTCAATAAAAAAATCGGAATATTTCGCCATTAGGGGGCGCAATAAACGAGGAAATTGTATATCTTCTACAAAATTTCGCCGCGAAAACGCTACACTGACTTCTCGCTACTCCTACCACAGTCAAATCCTTTGTATCCACAGGTTCAGGGTAGCGTTTTGAACACATGCTTCGCGTTGTGCCGGCGAAACGCACATTTCTTGTCGCGTTGTGCCGGCGAAATGCACACTTCTTGGACCCCTGCATAACTGCTTGCAGTTCTAGTTATTATTATTATTATACTTCCTTCCCTAAAAGTGGGCCCACACCCCAAGCCAGAAATGGTGCGGACACGCCAATTGCATGACTAGATCCAAGTCTGTGATGTGTACGCAGACGACAAAATCCGGACACGCCGGTCACTAGGTGGCGCTATACCAAGGAATACGCGTTTGGGGCTATAACTCCCACACCGAACCTCCCAGAGTCCAAAAACGTGTACCCACATATTCACTGGAGTCTGCTGCATCTTTTGGCCTAGGCCACGCCCATTTGCGTCTATGAATATTTTTCGCTAAATCGCGAAAACCGCAAAACTGTTTTTTCCCTACTTCTCCCACATTTCTTGACCAATCGACACCAAACTTTGCACACGGCATCTTCAGACGCACACGCAAAGAAATCATCAACACTTTTTTGATCCGACCTTCGACAACGAAACGGTAGCATTTTGAATATTTGTTTATTAGCTAAATTAGACGTGGAAAAGCAAAAAATTAAAAAAATCCAAAATTAGACATCGGATCGAGTCCAAATTCTACACACATGTTGGTGCTAACCTTAATGACGTTCGATAAAAATTTCGGAAAATTCCGCCATTAGGGGGCGCAATAAACGAGGAAATTGTATATCTTCTACAAAATTTCGCCGCGAAAACGCTACACTGACTTCTCGCTACTCCTACCACAGTCAAATCCTTTGTATCCACAGGTTCAGGGTAGCGTTTTCAACACATGCTTCGCGATGTGCCGGCGAAATGCACATTTCTTGTCGCGTTGTGCCGGCGAAATGCACACTTCTTGTTAGGGGTCCAAGCCAACAGGTTGGATCCCTATTGTTTTTATACTTACCCCCCTAAAAGTGGTACCACAGCCCAAACCGTAAATGGTGCACACACGCCAATTACATGACTAGATCCAGATCTCTTCGGACTACGCAGACGACAAAATCCAGACACGCCGGCCACTAGGTGGCGCTATACCAGGGAATACGCGTTTGGGGCTATAACTCCGACACCGAACCTCCCAGAGTCCAAAAACTTGTACACACAGATGCACTGGAGTCTGCTGCATCTTTTGGCCTAGGCCACGCCCATTTGCGTCTATGAATATTTTTCGCTAAATCGCGAAAACCGCAAAACTGTTTTTTCCCTACTCCTCCCACATTTCTTGACCAATCGACACCAAACTTTGCACACGACATCTTCAGACGCACACGCAAAGGAATCGTATACAGTTTTTTGATCCGACCTTCGACGACGAAACGGTAGCATTTTGAATATTGGTATATTAGCTAAATTAGACGTGGAAAATCCAAAATACAAAAAAATCCAAAATTAGAAATCGGATCGAGTCCAAATTCTACACACATGTTGGTGCTAACCTTAATGACGTTCGATAAAAATTTCGCACAATTTCGCCATTAGAGGGCGCAATAAACGAGGAAATTGTATATCTTCTACAAAATTTTGCCGCGAAAACGCTACACTGACTTCTCGCTACTCCTACCACAGTCGAATCCTTTGTATCCACAAGTTCAGGGTAGCGTTTTGAACACATGCTTCGCGTTGTGCCGGCGAAATTCACATTTCTTGTTATTATTATTATTATTTCGTACGCCTTAGAAGTGGTACCACAGCCCAAACCATAAATGGTGCACACGCGCCAATTGCATGACTAGATCCAGAATCGGCACCGCTACTCAGATTACAAAATCCAGACACGCCGGTCCCTAGGTGGCGCTATACCAAGGAATACGCGTTTGGGGCTATAACTTCCACACCGAACCTCCCAGAGTCCAAAAACTTGTACACACAGATGCACTGGAGTCTGCTGCATCTTTTGGCCTAGGCCACGCCCATTTGCGTCAATTAATATTTTTCGCTAAATCGCGAAAACCGCAAAACTGTTTTTTCGCTACTCCTCCCACATTTCTCGCCCGATCAACACCAAACTTTGCACACGACATCTTCAGACGCACACGCAAAGAAATCCTAGACACTTTTTTGATCCGACCTTCGACGACGAAACGGTAGCGTTTTGAATATTTGTTTATTAGCTAAATTAGACGTGAAAAGTCAAAAATCCGAAGTAATCCAGAATTATACATCGGATCGAGCCCAAATTTTACAGACATGTTGGTGCTAACCTTAATGACGTTCGATAAAAATATCGGAAAATTTCGCCACTAGGGGGCGCAATAAACAAGGAAATTGTATATCTTCTACAAAATTTCGCCGCGAAAACGCTACACTGACTTCTCGCTACTCGTACCACAGTCAAATCCTTTGTATCCACAGGTACAGGGTAGCGTTTTGAACACATGCTTCGCGTTGTGCCGGCGAAATGCACATTTCTTGTCGCGTTGTGCCGGCGAAATGCACACTTCTTGGACCCCTGCATAACTGCTTGCAGTTCTAGTTAGGGGTCCAAGCCAACAGGTTGGATCCCTATTGTTTTTGTAAGGATTATTATTATTTTGTACGCCTTAGAAGTGGTACCACAGCCCAAACCGTAAATGGTGCACACGCGCCAATTGCATGACTAGATCCAGAATCGGCACCGCTACTCAGATAACAAAATCCAGACACGCCGGTCCCTAGGTGGCGCTATACTAAGGAATACGCGTTTGGGGCTATAACTTCCACACCGAACCTCCCAGAGTCCAAAAACTTGTACACACAGATGCACTGGAGTCTGCTGCATCTTTTGGCCTAGGCCACGCCCATTTGCGTCTATGAATATTTTTCGCTAAATCGCGAAAACCGCAAAACTGTTTTTTTCGCTACTCCTCCCACATTTCTCGCCCGATCAACACCAAACTTTGCAGACGACATCTTCAGACGCCCACGCAAAGAAATCCTAGACACTTTTTTGATCCGACCTTCGACGACGAAACGGTAGAGTTTTGAATATTTGTTTATTAGCTAAATTAGACGTGGAAAATTAAAAATCCAAAATTAGACATCGGATCGAGTCCAAATTGTACACACATGTTGGTGCTAACCTTAATGTCGTTCGATAAAAATTTCGGAAAATTTCGCCATTAGGGGGCGCAATAAACGAGGAAATTGTATATCTTCTACAAAATTTCGCCACGAAAACGCTACACTGACTTCCCGCTACTCCTACCACAGTCAAATCCTTTGTATCCACAGGTTCAGGGTAGCGTTTTCAACACATGCTTCGCGTTGTGCCGGCGAAATGCACATTTCTTGTCGCGTTGTGCCGGCGAAATGCACACTTCTTGGACCCCTGCATAACTGCTTGCAGTTCTAGTTATACTTCCTACCAAGAAAGTGGTACCACAGCCCAGACCGTAAATGGTGCCGACATGCCAATTGCATGACTAGATCCAGGTCCGTGAAGACTATTCAGACGACAAAATCCAGACACGCCGGTCACTAGGTGGCGCTATACCAAGGAATACGCGTTTGGGGCTATAACTCCCACACCGAACCTCCCACAGTCAAAAACTTGTACCCACATATTCACTGGAGTCTGCTGCATCTTTTGCCATAGGCCACGCCCATTTGCGTCTATGAATATTTTTCGCAAAATCGCGAAAACCGCAAAACAGTTTTTTCCCTACTCCTCCCACATTTTTTGACCAATCAACACCAAACTTTGCACACGACATCTTCAGACGCACACGCAAAGAAATTATCGGACAGTTTTTTGATCCGACCGTCGACGACGAAACGGTAGCGTTTTGAATATTGGTATATTAGCTAAATTAGACGTGGAAAATCAAAAATCCAGAAAAATCCAAAAGTAGACATCGGAACGAGTCCAAATTTTACAGACATGTTGGTGCTAACCTTAATGCCGTTCGATAAAAAAATCGGAAAATTTCGCCATTAGGGGGCGCCATAAACGAGGAAATTGTATATCTTCTAAAAAATTTCGCTGCGAACTGACTTCTCGCTACTCCTACCACAGTCAAATCCTTTGTATCCACAGGTTCAGGGTAGCGTTTTGAACACATGCTTCGCGTTGTGCCGGCGAAACGCACATTTCTTGTCGCGTTGTGCCGGCGAAATGCACACTTCTTGGACCCCTGCATAAATGCTTGCAGTTCTAGTTATTATTATTATTAGGGGTCCAAGCCAACAGGTTGGATCCCTATTGTTTTTGTAAGGATTTTTCTTTTTATTAGGGGTCCAAGCCAACAGGTTGGATCCCTATTGTTTTTGTAAGGATTTTTTTTATTATACTTCCTACCAAGAAAGTGGTACCACAGCCCAGACCGTAAATGGTGCCGACATGCCAATTGCATGACTAGATCCAGGTCCGTGAAGACTATTCAGACGACAAAATCCAGACACGCCGGTCACTAGGTGGCGCTATACCAAGGAATACGCGTTTGGGGCTATAACTCCCACACCGAACCTCCCACAGTCAAAAACTTGTACCCACATATTCACTGGAGTCTGCTGCATCTTTTGGCATAGGCCACGCCCATTTGCGTCAATGAATATTTTTCGCAAAATCGCAAAAACCGCAAAACAGTTTTTTCCCTACTCCTCCCACATTTTTTGACCAATCAACACCAAACTTTGCACAGGACATCTTCAGACGCACACGCAAAGAAATTATCGGACAGTTTTTTGATCCGACCGTCGACGACGAAACGGTAGCGTTTTGAATATTGGTATATTAGCTAAATTAGACGTGGAAAATCAAAAATCCAGAAAAATCCAAAAGTAGACATCGGAACGAGTCCAAATTTTACAGACATGTTGGTGCTAACCTTAATGTCGTTCAATAAAATTTTCGGAATATTTCGCCATTAGGGGGCGCAATAAACGAGGAAATTGTATATCTTCTTATTGGCCAAAGGAATGTTCTTCAAACTCAAAGGAAACCATCAAGGGGCAAACCTGAGTCTATATAAAAAATATGGCCAAGAATTATTAATGTGGGCGGGAGTTATTTGGCAAAGGAAAATTGTCTTTGGAAAATTTCGCCACAAGGGGTCGCAAATAAACGACGAAATAATATATCTCCTAACTGGGCAATGGAATGTTCTGAAAACGCGTTTTGGGCTATAACTCCCACACCGAAGCTCCCACAGTCAAAACCTTTATATCCACAGATTCACTGGAGTCAGCTGCATCTTTTGGCACACGCTGTTTCTCAATTTTTGAACACATGCTTCGCGTTGTGCCGGCGAAATGCACACTTCTTGGACCCCTGCATAACTGCTTGCAGTTCTAGTTAGGGGTCCAAGCCAACAGGTTGGATCCCTATTGTTTTTGTAGCGATTCTTCTTATTCTTCCCGCGGTGAAAGTGGAACTACAGCCCAAACCGTAAATGGTGCACACGCGCCAATTACATGACTAGATCCAGAATCGGCACCGCTACTCAGATAACAAAATCCAGACACGCCGGCCCCTAGGTGGCGCTATACCAGGGAATACGCGTTTGGGGCTATAACTCCGACACCGAACCTCCCAGAGTCCAAAAACTTGTACACACAGATGCACTGGAGTCTGCTGCATCTTTTGGCCTAGGCCACGCCCATTTGCGTCTATGAATATTTTTCGCTAAATCGCGAAAACCGCAAAACTGTTTTTTCCCTACTCCTCCCACATTTCTTGACCAATCGACACCAAACTTTGCACACGACATCTTCAGACGCACACGCAAAGGAATCGTATACAGTTTTTTGATCCGACCTTCGACGACGAAACGGTAGCATTTTGAATATTGGTATATTAGCTAAATTAGACGTGGAAAATCCAAAATACAAAAAAATCCAAAATTAGAAATCGGATCGAGTCCAAATTCTACACACATGTTGGTGCTAACCTTAATGACGTTCGATAAAAATTTCGGACAATTTCGCCATTAGAGGGCGCAATAAACGAGGAAATTGTATATCTTCTACAAAATTTTGCCGCGAAAACGCTACACTGACTTCTCGCTACTCCTACCACAGTCGAATCCTTTGTATCCACAAGTTCAGGGTAGCGTTTTGAACACATGCTTCGCGTTGTGCCGGCGAAATTCACATTTCTTGTTATTATTATTATTATTCCAGCACTAAAAGTGTGCCCACAGCCCAAACCGTAAATGGTGCCGACACGCCAATTGCATGACTAGATCCAGGTCCCTGAGTTCTAGGCAGACGACAAAATCCAGACACGCCGGCCACTAGGTGGCGCTATACCAAGGAATACGCGTTTGGGGCTATAACTCCCACACCGAACCTCCCACAGTCAAAAACGTTATACCCACAGATGCACTGGAGTCTGCTGCATCTTTTGGCCTAGGCCACGCCCATTTGCGTCTATGAATATTTTTCGCTAAATCGCGAAAACCGCAAAACAGTTTTTTTCCCTACTCCTCCCACATTTCTTGACCAATCAACACCAAACTTTGCACACGACATCTTCAGACGCACACGCAAAGGAATCATCAACAGTTTTTTGATCCGACCTTCGACGACGAAACGGTAGCGTTTTGAATATTTGTTTATTGGCTACGTTTTACGTCAAAACGCAAAAATTCAAAGAATACCAAAAGTAGACGTCGGATCAAGTCCAAATTTTAAACACATGTCGGTGCTACCCTTAATGGCGTTCAATAAAGAATTCGGAATATTTCGCCATTAGGGGGCGCAATAAACGAGGAAATTGTATATCTTCTAATTGGCCAAAGGAATGTTCTTCAAACTATAAGGGAACCATCAAGGGGCAAACCCGAGTCTATATAAAAAATATGGCCAAGAATTAATTATATAGGCGGGAGTTATTTGGCAAAGGAAAATTGTCTTTGGAAAATTTCGCCAACAGGGCGGCGCCAAAAAACGACGAAATAATATATCTCCTATTTGGCCAATGGAATGTTCTGAAAACGCGTTTTAGGCTATAACTCCCACACCAAAGCTCCCACAGTCAAAAACGTTACACGCACAGATTCACTGGAGTCAGCTGCATCTTTTGGCATAGGCCAGGCCCATTTGCGTCAGTATTTTCTTTATGCAAAATCGCAAAAACAGCTAAACTGCCTTTTCGCTACTCCTCCCACATTTCTTGCCCAATTGACACCAAACTTTGCACACGACATCTTCAGACGCACACTACAAGAAATCAGCAAAACTATTTTGATCCGACCATCGTTGACGAAACGGTAGCGTTTTGAATATATGTTTTGCGTTGCAAATCAGTAAAAACTATTTTGATCCAACCGTCGACGACTAAACGGTAGCGGAAAATGCGTTTGGGGCCGAAACTCCCACACTGAACCTCTCACAGTCAAAACCTTTATATCCACAGGTTGTTCACGGTAGCGTTTTGAATACTTGGTTCGCGTTGTGCCGGCGAAATGCACATTTCTTGTCGCGTTGTGCCGGCGAAATGCACACTTCTTGGACCCCTGCATAACTGCTTGCAGTTCTAGTTAGGGGTCCAAGCCAACAGGTTGGATCCCTATTGTTTTTGTAATGATTTTTCTTTTTATTATTCCCCCCTAGAAGTGGGTCCACAGCCCAAACCGTAAATGGTGCCGACACGCCAATTGCATGACTAGATCCAGGGCCCTGAGTTCTAAGCAGACGACAAAATCCAGACACGCCGGCCACTAGGTGGCGCTATACCAAGGAAAGACGCGTTTGGGGCTATAACTCCCACACCGAACCTCCCACATTCAAAACCTCGTACACACAGATTCACTGGAGTCTGCTGCATCTTTTGGCATAGGCCACGCCCATTTGCGTCCATAATTTTTTTTCGCAAAATCGCGAAAACCGCAAAACTGTTTTTTCGCTACTCCTCCCACATTTCTTGACCAATCGACACAAAACTTTGCACACGACATCTTCAAGACGCACACGCAAAGGAATCATATACAGTTTTTTGATCCGACCTTCGACGACGAAACGGTAGCGTTTTGAATATTGGTATATTAGCTAAATTAGATGTGGAAAATCAAAATTCCAAAAAAATCCAAATTTAGACATCGGATCGAGTCCAAATTCTACACACATGTTGGTGCTAACCTTATTGACGTTCGCTAAAAATTTCGGACAATTTCGCCGTTAGGGGGCGCAATAAACGAGAAAATGTTATATCTTCTACAAAATTTCGCCGCGAAAACGCTACACTGACTTCTCGCTACTCCTACCAATCAAATCCTTTGTATCCACAGGTTCAGGGTAGCGTTTTGAACACATGCTTCGCGTTGTGCCGGCGAAATGCACATTTCTTGTCGCATTGTGCCGGCGAAATGCACACTTCTTGGACCCCTGCATAACTGCTTGCAGTTCTAGTTAGGGGTCCAAGCCAACAGGTTGGATCCCTATTGTTTTTGTAAGGATTATTATTATTATTATTATTATTATTATTATTATTATTCCCCCCCTAGAAGTGTGCCCACAGCCCAAACCGTAAATGGTGCAGACATGCCAAATGCATGACTAGATCAAGATCCGTGGCGACTACGCAGACGACAAAATCCAGACATGCCGGCCACTAGGTGGCGCTATACCAAGGAATACGCGTTTGGGGATATAACTCCCACACCGAACCTCCCACAGTCAAAAACGTTATACCCACAGATGCACTGGAGTCTGCTGCATCTTTTGGGCTAGGCCACGCCCATTTGCGTCTATGAATATTTTTCGCTAAATCGCGAAAACCGCAAAACAGTTTTTTCCCTACTCCTCCCACATTTCTTGACCAATCAACACCAAACTTTGCACACGACATCTTCAGACGCACACGCAAAGGAATCATCAACAGTTTTTTTATCCGACCTTCGACGACGAAACGGTAGCGTTTTGAATATTTGTTTATTGGCTACGTTTTACGTCGAAACGCAAAAATTCAAAGAATACCAAAAGTAGACGTCGGATCAAGTCCAAATTTTAGACACATGTCGGTGCTACCCTTAGTGGCGTTCAATAAAGAATTCGGAATATTTCGCCATTAGGGGGCGCAATAAACGAGGAAATTGTATATCTTCTAATTGGCCAAAGGAATGTTCTTCAAACTATAAGGGAACCATCAAGGGGCAAACCCGAGTCTATATAAAAAATATGGCCAAGAATTAATTATGTAGGCGGGAGTTATTTGGCAAAGGAAAATTGTCTTTGGAAAATTTCGCCAACAGGGCGGCGCCAAAAAACGATGAAATAATATATCTCCTATTTGGCCAATGGAATGTTCTGAAAACGCGTTTTAGGCTATAACTCCCACACCGAAGCTCCCACAGTCAAAAACGTTATACGCAAAGATTCACTGGAGTCAGCTGCATCTTTTGGCAAAATCGCAAAAACAGCTAAACTGCCTTTTCGCTACTCCTCCCACATTTCTTGCCCAATTGACACCAAACTTTGCACACGACATCTTCAGACGCACACTACAAGAAATCAGCAAAACTATTTTGATCCGACCATCGTTGACGAAACGGTAGCGTTTTGAATATATGCTTTGCGTTGCAAATCAGTAAAAACTATTTTGATCCAACCGTCGACGACTAAACGGTAGCGGAAAATGCGTTTGGGGCCGAAACTCCCACACTGAACCTCTCACAGTCAAAACCTTTATATCCACAGGTTGTTCACGGTAGCGTTTTGAATACTTGGTTCGCGTTGTGCCGGCGAAATGCACATTTCTTGTCGCGTTGTGCCGGCGAAATGCACACTTCTTGGACCCCTGCATAACTGCTTGCAGTTCTAGTTATACTTCCCGCGCTAAAAGTGGGTCCACAGCCCAAACCGTAAATGGTGCCGACACGCCAATTGCATGACTAGATCCAGGTCCGGCACCGCTACTCAGATAACAAAATCCAGACACGCCGGCCACTAGGTGGCGCTATACCAAGGGAAAATGCGTTTGGGGCTATAACTCCCACACCGAACCTCCCACATTCAAAACCTCGTACACACAGATTCACTGGAGTCTGCTGCATCTTTTGGCATAGGCCACGCCCATTTGCGTCCATAATTTTTTTTCGCAAAATCGCGAAAACCGCAAAACCGTTTTTTCGCTACTCCTCCCACATTTCTTGACCAATCGACACAAAACTTTGCACACGACATTTTCAGACGCACACGCAAAGGAATCATATACAGTTTTTTGATCCGACCTTCGACGACGAAACCGTAGAGTTTTGAATATTTGTTTATTAGCTAAATTAGACGTGGAAAATTAAAAATCCCAAAAAATCCAAAATTAGACATCGGGTCGAGTCCAAATTCTACACACATGTTGGTGCTAACCTTAATGACGTTCGATAAAAATTTCGGAAAATTTCGCCATTAGGGGGCGCCATAAACAAGGAAATTGTATATCTTCTAAAATAAATTGCCGCGAACTGACTTCTCGCTACTCCTACCACAGTCAAATCCTTTGTATCCACAGGTTCAGGGTAGCGTTTTGAACACATGCTTCGCGTTCTGCCGGCGAAATGCACATTTCTTGTCGCGTTGTGCCGGCGAAATGCACACTTCTTGGACCCCTGCATAACTGCTTGCAGTTCTAGTTAGGGGTCCAAGCCAACAGGTTGGATCCCTATTGTTTTTGTAAGGATTTTTTTTATTAGGGGTCCAAGCCAACAGGTTGGATCCCTATTGTTTTTGTAAGGATTTTTCCTATTATTATTCTTCCCCCCGTACTTGTTGGACTACAGCCCAAACCGTAAATGGTGCACACGCGCCAATTGCATGACTAGAACCAGTACCGGCACCGCTACTCAGATAACCAAATCCAGACATGCCGGCCACTAGGTGGCGCTATACCAAGGAGAAACACGTTTGGGACTATAACTCCCACACCGAACCTCCCAGAGTCCAAAAACTTGTACACACAGATGCACTGGAGTCTGCTGCATCTTTTGGCCTAGGCCACGCCCATTTGCGTCTATGAATATTTTTCGCTAAATCGCGAAAACCGCAAAACTGTTTTTTCCCTACTCCTCCCACATTTCTTGACCAATCGACACCAAACTTTGCACACGACATCTTCAGACGCACACGCAAAGAAATGATAGACAGTTTTTTGATCCGACATTCGACGACGAAACGGTAGCGTTTTGAATATTGGTTTATGAGCTAAATTAGACGTGGAAATTCCAAAATCCCAAAAAATCCAAAATTACACATCGGATCGAGTCCAAGTTTTACACACATGTCGGTGCTACCCTTAGTGTCGTTCGATAAAAAATTCGGACAATTTCGCCATTAGGGGGCGCAATAAACGAGGAAATTGTATATCTTCTACAAAATTTCGCCACGAAAACGCTACACTGACTTCTCGCTACTCCTACCACAGTCAAATCCTTTGTATCCACAGGTTCAGGGTAGCTTTTTGAACACATGCTTCGCTTTGTGCCGGCGAAACGCACATTTCTTGTCGCGTTGTGCCGGCGAAATGCACACTTCTTGGACCCCTGCATAACTGCTTGCAGTTCTAGTTAGGGGTCCAAGCCAACAGGTTGGATCCCTATTGTTTTTGTAAGGATTATTATTATTATTATTATTATTATTATTATTATTCCCCCCCTAGAAGTGGGCCCACAGCCCAAACCGTAAATGGTGCAGACATGCCAAATGCATGACTAGATCAAGATCCGTGGCGACTACGCAGACGACAAAATCCAGACATGCCGGCCACTAGGTGGCGCTATACCAAGGAATACGCGTTTGGGGCTATAACTCCCACACCGAACCTCCCACAGTCAAAAACGTTATACCCACAGATGCACTGGAGTCTGCTGCATCTTTTGGGCTAGGCCACGCCCATTTGCGTCTATGAATATTTTTCGCTAAATCGCGAAAACCGCAAAAAAGTTTTTTCCCTACTCCTCCCACATTTCTTGACCAATCAACACCAAACTTTGCACACGACATCGTCAGACGCACACGCAAAGGAATCATCAACAGTTTTTTGATCCGACCTTCGACGACGAAACGGTAGCGTTTTGAATATTTGTTTATTGGCTACGTTTTACGTCGAAACGCAAAAATTCAAAGAATACCAAAAGTAGACATCGGATCAAGTCCAAATTTTAGAAACATGTCGGTGCTACCGTTAAAGGCGTTCAATAAAAAAATCGGAATATTTCGCCATTAGGGGGCGCAATAAACGAGGAAATTGTATATCTTCTAATTGGCCCAAGGAATGTTCTTCAAACTATCAGAAAACCATCAAGGGGCAAACCCGAGTCTATATAAAAAATATGGCCAAGAATTATTAATGTGGGCGGGAGTTATTTGGCAAAGGAAAATTGTCTTTGGAAAATTTCGCCAACAGGGCGGCTCCAAATAACGACGACATTGTCTATCTCCTATTTGGCCAATGGAATGTTCTGAAAACGCGTTTTAGGCTATAACTCCCACACCGAAGCTCCCACAGTCAAAACCTTCATATCCACATGTTGTTCACGGTAGCGTTTTGAATACTTGCTACGCGTTGTGCCGGCGAAATGCACATTTCTTGTCGCGTTGTGCCGGCGAAATGCACACTTCTTGGACCCCTGCATAACTGCTTGCAGTTCTAGTTATTAGGGGTCCAAGCCAACAGGTTGGATCCCTATTGTTTTTGTAGGGATTTTTCTTATTAGGGGTCCAAGCCAACAGGTTGGATCCCTATTGTTTTTGTAAGGATTTTTATTATTTTTATTATTATTATACTTCCTACCAAGAAAGTGGGAATACAGCCCATACCGTAAATGTTGCACACACGACAATTGCATGACTAGATCCAGGTCAGTGAAGACTATGCAGACGACAAAATCCAGACACGCCGGCCACTAGGTGGCGCTATACCAAGGAATACGCGTTTGGGGCTATAACTCCCACACCGAACCTCCCACAGTCCAAAAACTTTTACACACAGATGCACTGGAGTCTGCTGCATCTTTTGGCCTAGGCCACGCCCATTTGCGTCCATGAATATTTTTCGCTAAATCGCGAAAACCGCAAAACTCTTTTTTCCCTACTCCTCCCACATTTCTTGACCAATCGACACCAAACTTTGCACACGACATCTTCAGACGCACACGCATAGAAATCTTAGACAGTTTTTTGATCCGACCTTCGACGACGAAACGGTAGAGTTTTGAATATTGGTTTATTAGCTAAATTAGACGTGGAAAATTAAAAATCCAAAAAAATCCAAAATTAGACATCGGATCGAGTCCAAATTCTACACACATGTTGGTGCTAACCTTAATGACGTTCGATAAAAATTTCGGAAAATTCCGCCATTAGGGGGCGCAATAAACGAGGAAATTGTATATCTTCTACAAAATTTCGCCGCGAAAACGCTACACTGACTTCTCGCTACTCCTACCACAGTCAAATCCTTTGTATCCACAGGTTCAGGGTAGCGTTTTCAACACATGCTTCGCGTTGTGCCGGCGAAATGCACATTTCTTGTCGCGTTGTGCCGGCGAAATGCACACTTCTTGGACCCCTGCATAACTGCTTGCAGTTCTAGTTATTATTATTATTATACTTCCTACCAAGAAAGTGCTACTACAGCCCAAACCGTAAATGGTGCACACACGCCAATTACATGAGTAGATCCAGGTACGTGAAGACTATGAAGACGACAAAATCCAGACACGCCGGCCACTAGGTGGCGCTATACCAAGGAAAGACGCGTTTGGGGCTATAACTCCCACACCAAACCTCCCACAGTCAACAACTTCTACCCACATATTCACTGGAGTCTGCTGCATCTTTTGGCCTAGGCCACGCCCATTTGCGTCTATGAATATTTTTCGCAAAATCGCGAAAACCGCAAAACGTTTTTTTCGCTACTCCTCCCACATTTCTTGACCAATTGACACAAAACTTTGCATACGGCATCTTCAGACGCACACGCAAAGAAATCTTAGACACTTTTTTGATCCGACCTTCGACGACGAAACGGTAGCGTTTTGAATATTTGTTTATTAGCTAAATTAGACGTGAAAAGTAAAAAATCCAAAGAAATCCAGAATTATACATCGGATCGAGCCCAAATTGTACAGACATGTCGGTGCTAACGTTAATGACGTTCGATAAAAATATCGGAAAATTTCGCCATTAGGGGGCGCCATAAACGAGGAAATTGTATATCTTCTAAAAAATTTCGCCGCGAAAACGCTACACTGACTTCTCGCAACTCCTACCACAGTCAAATCCTTTGTATCCACAGGTTCAGGGTAGCGTTTTAAACACATGCTTCGCGTTGTGCCGGCGAAACGCACATTTCTTGTCGCGTTGTGCCGGCGAAATGCACACTTCTTGGACCCCTGCATAACTGCTTGCAGTTCTAGTTAGGGGTCCAAGCCAACAGGTTGGATCCCTATTGTTTTTGTAAGGATTATTATTATTTCGTACGCCTTAGAAGTGGTACCACAGCCCAAACCGTAAATGGTGCACACGCGCCAATTGCATGACTAGATCCAGAATCGGCACCGCTACTCAGATAACAAAATCCAGACACGCCGGTCCCTAGGTGGCGCTATACCAAGGAATACGCGTTTGGGGCTATAACTTCCACACCGAACCTCCCAGAGTCCAAAAACTTGTACACACAGATGCACTGGAGTCTGCTGGATCTTTTGGCCTAGGCCACGCCCATTTGCGTCTATGAATATCTTTCGCTAAATCGCGAAAACCGCAAAACTGTTTTTTCGCTACTCCTCCCACATTTCTCGCCCGATCAACACCAAACTTTGCACACGACATCTTCAGACGCACACGCAAAGAAATCCTAGACACTTTTTTGATCCGACCTTCGACGACGAAACGGTAGCGTTTTGAATATTGGTTTATTAGCTAAATTAGACGTGGAAAATCAAAAATACAAAAAAATCCAAAATTAGACATCGGATCGAGTCCAAATTCTACACACATGTTGGTGCTAACCTTAATGACGTTCGATAAAAATTTCGGAAAATTCCGCCATTAGGGGGCGCAATAAACGAGGAAATTGTATATCTTCTACAAAATTTCGCCGCAAAAACGCTACACTGACTTCTCGCTACTCCTACCACAGTCAAATCCTTTGTATCCACAGGTTCAGGGTAGCGTTTTCAACACATGCTTCGCGATGTGCCGGCGAAATGCACATTTCTTGTCGCGTTGTGCCGGCGAAATGCACACTTCTTGGACCCCTGCATAACTGCTTGCAGTTCTAGTTATTATTATTCCCCCCTAGAAGTGGGTCCACAGCCCAAACCGTAAATGGTGCCGACACGCCAATTGCATTACTAGATCCAGGGCCCTGAGTTCTAAGCAGACGACCAAATCCAGACACGCCGGCCACTAGGTGGCGCTATACCAAGGAAAGACGCGTTTGGGGCTATAACTCCCACACCGAACCTCCCACATTCAAAACCTTGTACACACAGATTCACTGGAGTCTGCTGCATCTTTTGGCATAGGCCACGCCCATTTGCGTCTATAATTTTTTTTCGCAAAATCGCGAAAACCGCAAAACTGTTTTTTCGCTACTCCTCCCACATTTCTTGACCAATTGACACAAAACTTTGCACACGGCATCTTCAGACGCACACGCAAAGAAATCATCAACAGTTTTTTGATCCGACCTTCGACGACGAAACGGTCGCATTTTGAATATTGGAATATTAGCTAAATTAGACGTGGAAAATCAAAAATCCAAAAAAATCCAAAATCAGACATCGGATCGAGTCCAAATTGTACAGACATGTTGGTGCTAACCTTATTGTCGTTCGATAAAAATTCCGGAATTTTTCGCCATTAGGGGGCGCAATAAACGAGGAAATTGTATATCTTCTAATTGGCCCAAGGAATGTTCTTCAAACTATACGGAAACCATCAAGGGGGAAACCCGAGTCTATATAAAAAATATGGCCAAGAATTAATAATGTAGGCGGGAGTTATTTGGCAAAGGAAAATTGTCTTTGGAAAATTTCGCCAACAGGGCGGCGCCAAAAAACGACGAAATAATATATCTCCTATTTGGCCAATGGAATGTTCTGTAAACGCGTTTTGGGCTATAACTTCCACACCGAAGCTCCCACAGTCAAAACCTTTATATCCACAGATTCACTGGAGTCAGCTGCATCTTTTGTCATACGCCGTTCCTCAACTTCGAACACATGCTTCGCGTTGTGCCGGCGAAATGCACACTTCTTGGACCCCTGCATAACTGCTTGCAGTTCTAGTTTTTATTCTTCCCCCCGTACTTGTGGGACCACAGCCCAAACCGTAAATGGTGCACACGCGCTAATTACATGACTAGAACCAGTACCGGCACCGCTACTCAGATAACCAAATCCAGACATGCCGGCCACTAGGTGGCGCTATACCGAGGAGAAACACCTTTGGGGCTATAACTCCCACATTGAACCTCCCAGAGTCCAAAAACTTGTACACACAGATGCACTGGAGTCTGCTGCATCTTTTGGCCTAGGCCACGCCCATTTGCGTCTATGAATATTTTCCGCTAAATCGCGAAAACCGCAAAACTGTTTTTTTCCCTACTCCTCCCACATTTCTTGACCAATCGACACCAAACTTTGCACACGACATCTTCAGACGGACACGCAAAGGAATCGTATACAGTTTTTTGATCCGACCTTCGACGACGAAACGGTAGCATTTTGAATATTGGTATATTAGCTAAATTAGACGTGGAAAATCCAAAATACAAAAAAATCCAAAATTAGAAATCGGATCGAGTCCAAATTCTACACACATGTTGGTGCTAACCTTAATGACGTTCGATAAAAATTTCGGACAATTTCGCCATTAGAGGGCGCAATAAACGAGGAAATTGTATATCTTCTACAAAATTTTGCCGCGAAAACGCTACACTGACTTCTCGCTACTCCTACCAAAGTCAAATCCTTTGTATCCACAGGTTCAGGGTAGCGTTTTGAACACATGCTTCGCGTTGTGCCGGCGAAATTCACATTTCTTGTCGCGTTGTGCCGGCGAAATGCACACTTCTTGGACCCCTGCATAACTGCTTGCAGTTCTAGTTAGGGGTCCAAGCCAACAGGTTGGATCCCTATTGTTTTTGTAAGGATTTTTATTATTATACTTCCTTCCCTAAAAGTGGGCCCACACCCCAAACCGTAAATGGTGCGGACACGCCAATTGCATGACTAGATCCATGTCTGTGATGTGTACGCAGACGACAAAATCCGGACACGCCGGTCACTAGGTGGCGCTATACCAAGGAATACGCGTTTGGGGCTATAACTCCCACACCGAACCTCACAGAGTCCAAAAACTTGTACCCACAGATGCACTGGAGTCTGCTGCATCTTTTGGCCTAGGCCACGCCCATTTGCGTCTATGAATATTTTTCGCTAAATCGCGAAAACCGCAAAACTGTTTTTTCCCTACTCCTCCCACATTTTTTGACCAATCGACACCAAACTTTGCACACGACATCTTCAGACCCACACGCAAAGAAATCATCAACAGTTATTTGATCCGACCTTCGACAACGAAACGGTAGAGTTTTCAATATTTGTTTATTAGCTAAATTAGACGTGGAACATTTAAAATCCAAAAAAATCCAAAATTAGACATCGGATCGAGTCCAAATTCTACACATATGTTGGTGCTAACCTTAATGACGTACGATAAAAAATTCGGACAATTTCGCCTTTAGGGGGCGCAATAAACGAGGAAATTGTATATCTTCTAATTGGCCAAAGGAATGTTCTTCAAACTCAAGTGAAACCATCAAGGGGCAAACCCGAGTCTATACAGAAAATATGGCTTATAATTATTAATGTGGGCGGGAGTTATTTGGCAAAGGAAAATTGTCTTTGGAAAATTTCGCCAACAGGGCGGCTCCAAAAAACGACGACATTGTCTATCTCCTATTTGGCCAATGGAATGTTCTGAAAACGCGTTTTAGGCTATAACTCCCATACCGAAGCTCCCACAGTCAAAACCTTTATATCCACATGTTGTTCACGGTAGCGTTTTGAATACTTGCTACGCGTTGTGCCGGCGAAATGCACATTTCTTGTCGCGTTGTGCCGGCGAAATGCACACTTCTTGGACCCCTGCATAACTGCTTGCAGTTCTAGTTATTATTATTATTATACTTACCCCCCTAAAAGTGGTACCACAGCCCAAACCGTAAATGCTGCACACACGCCAATTACATGACTAGATCCAGATCTCTTCGGACTACGCAGACGACAAAATCCAGACATGCCGGCCACTAGGTGGCGCTATACCAAGGAATACGCGTTTGGGGCTATAACTCCCACACCGAACCTCCCAGAGTCCAAAAACTTGTACACACAGATGCACTGGAGTCTGCTGCATCTTTTGGCCTAGGCCACGCCCATTTGCGTCCATGAATATTTTTCGCTAAATCGCGAAAACCGCAAAACTGTTTTTTCCCTACTCCTCCCACATTTCTTGACCAATCGACACCAAACTTTGCACACGACATCTTCAGACGCACACGCAAAGGAATCGTATACAGTTTTTTGATCCGACCTTCGACGACGAAACGGTAGCATTTTGAATATTGGTATATTAGCTAAATTAGACGTGGAAAATCCAAAATACAAAAAAATACAAAATTAGAAATCGGATCGAGTCCAAATTCTACACACATGTTGGTGCTAACCTTAATGACGTTCGATAAAAATTTCGGACAATTTCGCCATTAGAGGGCGCAATAAACGAGGAAATTGTATATCTTCTACAAAATTTTGCCGCGAAAACGCTACACTGACTTCTCGCTACTCCTACCACAGTCGAATCCTTTGTATCCACAAGTTCAGGGTAGCGTTTTGAACACATGCTTCGCGTTGTGCCGGCGAAATTCACATTTCTTGTCGCGTTGTGCCGGCGAAATGCACACTTCTTGGACCCCTGCATAACTGCTTGCAGTTCTAGTTATTATACTACCTCCCCGTGAAAGTGGAACCACAGCCCAAACCGTAAATGGTGCACACGCGACAATTGCATGGCTAGATCCAGAATCGGCACCGCTACTCAGATAACAAAATCCAGACACGCCGGCCACTAGGTGGCGCTATACCAACGAATACGCGTTTGGGGCTATAACTCCCACACCGAACCTCCCAGAGTCCAAAAACTTGTACACACAGATGCACTGGAGTCTGCTGCATCTTTTGGTCTAGGCCACGCCCATTTGCGTCTGTGAATATTTTTCGCTAAATCGCGAAAACCGCAAAACTGTTTTTTCCCTACTCCTCCCACATTTCTTGACCAATCGACACCAAACTTTGCACACGACATCTTCAGACGCACACGCAAAGGAATCGTATACAGTTTTTTGATCCGACCTTCGACGACGAAACGGTAGAGTTTTGAATATTTGTTTATTAGCTAAATTAGACGTGGAAAATTAAAAATCCAAAAAAATCCAAAATTAGACATCGGATCGAGTCCAAATTGTACACACATGTTGGTGCTAACCTTAATGTCGTTCGATAAAAATTTCGGAAAATTTCGCCATTAGGGGGCGCAATAAACGAGGAAATTGTATATCTTCTACAAAATTTCGCCGCGAAAACGCTACACTGACTTCCCGCTACTCCTACCACAGTCAAATCCTTTGTATCCACAGGTTCAGGGTAGCGTTTTGAACACATTCTTCGCATTGTGCCGGCGAAATGCACATTTCTTGTCGCGTTGTGCCGGCGAAATGCACACTTCTTGGACCCCTGCATAACTGCTTGCAGTTCTAGTTAGGGGTCCAAGCCAAAAGGTTGGATCCCTATTGTTTTTGTAAGGATTTTTAGGGGTCCAAGCCAACAGGTTGGATCCCTATTGTTTTTGTAAGGATTTTTTTTATTATTATTCCCCCCTAGAAGTGGGCCCACAGCCCAAACCGTAAATGGTGCCGACATGCCAATTGCATGACTAGATCCAGGTCCCTGAGTTCTAGGCAGACGACAAAATCCAGACACGCTGGCCACTAGGTGGCGCTATACCAAGGAATACGCGTTTAGGGCTATAACTCCCACACCGAACCTCCCAGAGTCCAAAAACCTGTACACACATATTCACTGGAGTCTGCTGCATCTTTTGGCATAGGCCACGCCCATTTGCGTCTATGAATATTTTTCGCAAAATCGCGAAAACCGCAAAACAGTTTTTTCCCTACTCCTCCCACATTTTTTGACCAATCAACACCAACCTTTGCACACGACATCTTCAGACGCACACGCAAAGAAATTATCGGACAGTTTTTTGATTCGACCGTCGACGACGAAACGGTAGCATTTTGAATATTTGTTTATTAGCTACGTTTTATGTCGAAAATCAAAAATCCAGAAAAAAAACAAAATTAGACATCGGATCGAGTCCAAATTTTACACACATGTTGGTGCTAACCTTAACGGCGTTCGATAAAAAAATCGGAAAATTACGCCCTCAGGGGGCGCAATAAACGAGGAAATTGTATATCTTCTAATTGGCCGAAGGAATGTTCTTCAAACTCAAGTGAAACCATCAAGGGGCAAACCCGAGTCTATACAGAAAATATGGCTAATAATTATTAATGTGGGCGGGAGTTATTTGGCAAAGGAAAATTGTCTTTGGAAAATTTGGCCAACAGGGCGGCTCCAAAAAACGACGACATTGTCTATCTCCTATTTGGCCAATGGAATGTTCTGAAAACGCGTTTTAGGCTATAACTCCCACACCGAAGCTCCCACAGTCAAAACCTTTATATCCACATGTTGTTCACGGTAGCGTTTTGAATACTTGCTACGCGTTGTGCCGGCGAAATGCACATTTCTTGTCGCGTTGTGCCGGCGAAATGCACACTTCTTGTTAGGGGTCCAAGCCAACAGGTTGGATCCCTATTGTTTTTGTAGGGATTTTTCTTATTAGGGGTCCAAGCCAACAGGTTGGATCCCTATTGTTTTTGTAAGGATTATTATTATTATTATTATTATTATTATTTCGTACGCCTTAGAAGTGGTACCACAGCCCAAACCGTAAATGGTGCACACGCGCCAATTGCATGACTAGATCCAGAATCGGCACCGCTACTCAGATTACAAAATCCAGACACGCCGGTCCCTAGGTGGCGCTATACCAAGGAATACGCGTTTGGGGCTATAACTTCCACACCGAACCTCCCAGAGTCCAAAAACTTGTACACACAGATGCACTGGAGTCTGCTGCATCTTTTGGCCTAGGCCACGCCCATTTGCGTCTATGAATATTTTTCGCTAAATCGCGAAAACCGCAAAACTGTTTTTTTCGCTACTCCTCCCACATTTCTCGCCCGATCAACACCAAACTTTGCACACGACATCTTCAGACGCACACGCAAAGAAATCCTAGACACTTTTTTGATCCGACCTTCGAGGACGAAACGGTAGCGTTTTGAATATTTGTTTATTAGCTAAATTACACGTGGAATATCAAAAATCCAAAGAAATCCAAAATTAGACATCGGATCGATTCCAAATTTTACACACATGTTGGTGCTAACCTTATTGTCGTTCGATAAAAAAATCGGAAAATTTCGCCATTAGGGGGCGCCATAAACGAGGAAATTGTATATCTTCTACAAAATTTCACCGCGAAAACGCTACACTGACTTCTCGCTACTCCTACCACAGTCAAATCCTTTGTATCCACAGGTTCAGGGTAGCGTGTGCCGGCGAAACGGACATTTCGTGTCGCGTTGTGCCGGCGAAATGCACACTTCTTGGACCCCTGCATAACTGCTTGCAGTTCTAGTTAGGGGTCCAAGCCAACAGGTTGGATCCCTATTGTTTTTGTAAGGATTATTATTATTATTATTTCGTACGCCTTAGAAGTGGTACCACAGCCCAAACCGTAAATGGTGCACACGCGCCAATTGCATGACTAGATCCAGAATCGGCACCGCTACTCAGATAACAAAATCCAGACACGCCGGTCCCTAGGTGGCGCTATACCAAGGAATACGCGTTTGGGGCTATAACTTCCACACCGAACCTCCCAGAGTCCAAAAACTTGTACACACAGATGCACTGGAGTCTGCTGCATCTTTTGGCCTAGGCCACGCCCATTTGCGTCTATGAATATTTTTCGCTAAATCGCGAAAACCGCAAAACTGTTTTTTCGCTACTCCTCCCACATTTCTCGCCCGATCAACACCAAACTTTGCACACGACATCTTCAGACGCACACGCAAAGAAATCCTAGACACTTTTTTGATCCGACCTTCGACGACGAAACGGTACCGTTTTGAATATTTGTTTATTAGCTAAATTAGACGTGAAAAGTCAAGAATCCGAAGAAATCCAGAATTATACATCGGATCGAGCCCAAATTTTACAGACATGTTGGTGCTAACCTTAATGACGTTCGATAAAAATATCGGAAAATTTCGCCATTAGGGGGCGCAATAAACAAGGAAATTGTATATCTTCTACAAAATTTCGCCGCGAAAACGCTACACTGACTTCTCGCTACTCGTACCACAGTCAAATCCTTTGTATCCACAGGTACAGGGTAGCGTTTTGAACACATGCTTCGCGTTGTGCCGGCGAAATGCACATTTCTTGTCGCGTTGTGCCGGCGAAATGCACACTTCTTGGACCCCTGCATAACTGCTTGCAGTTCTAGTTATTATTATTATTATACTTACCCCCCTAAAAGTGGTACCACAGCCCAAACCGTAAATGCTGCACACACGCCAATTACATGACTAGATCCAGATCTCTTCGGACTACGCAGACGACAAAATCCAGACATGCCGGCCACTAGGTGGCGCTATACCAAGGAATACGCGTTTGGGGCTATAACTCCCACACCGAACCTCCCACAGTCCAAAAACTTGTACACACAGATGCACTGGAGTCTGCTGCATCTTTTGGCCTAGGCCACGCCCATTTGCGTCTATGAATATTTTTCGCTAAATCGCGAAAACCGCAAAACTGTTTTTTCGCTACTCCTCGCACATTTCTTGACCAATCAACACCAAACTTTGCACACGGCATCTTCAGACGCACACGCAAAGAAATCATATACAGTTTTTTGATCCGACCTTCGACGACGAAACGGTAGAGTTTTGAATATTATTTTATTAGCTAAATTAGACGTGGAAAATTAAAAAAACAAAAAATTCCAAAATTAGATATCGGATCGTTTCCAAATGTTAGACACATGTTGGTGCTAACCTTAATGACCTTGGATAAAAATTTCGGAAAATTTCGCCATTAGGGGGCGCAATAAACGAGGAAATTGTATATCTTCTACAAAAATTTCGCCGCGAAAACGCTACACTGACTTCTCGCTACTCCACAGGTTCAGGGTAGCGTTTTGAACACATGCTTCGCGTTTTTCCGGCGAAATGCACATTTCTTGTCGCGTTGTGCCGGCGAAATGCACACTTCTTGGACCCCTGCATAACGGCTTGCAGTTCTAGTTAGGGGTCCAAGCCAACAGGTTGGATCCCTATTGTTTTTGTAAGGATTTTTCTTATTATTATTCCTGCGCTAAAAGTGGTACCACAGCCCAAACCGTAAATGGTGCACACGCGCCAATTACATGACTAGAACCAGTACCGGCACCGCTACTCAGATAACCAAATCCAGACATGCCGGCCACTAGGTGGCGCTATACCAAGGAGAAACACGTTTGGGGCTATAACTCCCACACCGAACCACCCAGAGTCCAAAAACTTGTACACACAGATGCACTGGAGTCTGCTGCATCTTTTGGCCTAGGCCACGCCCATTTGCGTCTATGAATATTTTTCGCTAAATCGCGAAAACCGCAAAACTTTTTTTTCCCTACTCCTCCCACATTTCTTGACCAATCAACACCAAACTTTGCACACGACATCTTCAGACGCACACGCAAAGGAATCATCAACAGTTTTTTGATCCGACCTTCGACGACGAAACGGTAGCGTTTTGAATATTGGTATATTAGCTAAATTAGATGTGGAAAATCAAAAATCAAAAAAAATCCAAAATTAGACATCGGATCGAGTCCAAATTCTACACACATGTTGGTGCTAACCTTATTGACGTTCGCTAAAAATTTCGGACAATTTCGCCGTTAGGGGGCGCAATAAACGAGAAAATGTTATATCTTCTACAAAATTTCGCCGCGAATACGCTACACTGACTTCTCGCTACTCCTACCAATCAAATCCTTTGTATCCACAGGTTCAGGGTAGCGTTTTGAACACATGCTTCACGTTGTGCCGGCGAAATGCACATTTCTTGTCGCATTGTGCCGGCGAAATGCACACTTCTTGGACCCCTGCATAACTGCTTGCAGTTCTAGTTATTTTTATACTTACCCCCCTAAAAGTGGTACCACAGCCCAAACCGTAAATGGTGCACACACGCCAATTACATGACTAGATCCAGATCTCTTCGGACTACGCAGACGACAAAATCCAGACACGCCGGCCACTAGGTGGCGCTATACCAGGGAATACGCGTTTGGGGCTATAACTCCGACACCGAACCTCCCAGAGTCCAAAAACTTGTACACACAGATGCACTGGAGTCTGCGGCATCTTTTGGCCTAGGCCACGCCCATTTGCGTCTATGAATATTTTTCGCTAAATCGCGAAAACCGCAAAACTGTTTTTTCCCTACTCCTCCCACATTTCTTGACCAATCGACACCAAACTTTGCACACGACATCTTCAGACGCACACGCAAAGGAATCGTATACAGTTTTTTGATCCGACCTTCGACGACGAAACGGTAGCATTTTGAATATTGGTATATTAGCTAAATTAGACGTGGAAAATCCAAAATACAAAAAAATCCAAAATTAGAAATCGGATCGAGTCCAAATTCTACACACATGTTGGTGCTAACCTTAATGACGTTCGATAAAAATTTCGGACAATTTCGCCATTAGAGGGCGCAATAAACGAGGAAATTGTATATCTTCTACAAAATTTTGCCGCGAAAACGCTACACTGACTTCTCGCTACTCCTACCACAGTCGAATCCTTTGTATCCACAAGTTCAGGGTAGCGTTTTGAACACATGCTTCGCGTTGTGCCGGCGAAATTCACATTTCTTGTCGCGTTGTGCCGGCGAAATGCACACTTCTTGGACCCCTGCATAACTGCTTGCAGTTCTAGTTATTCTTACCCCCCTAAAAGTGGGACCACAGCCCAAACCGTAAATGGTGCCGACACGCGAATTGCATGACTAGATCCAGATCTGTTCGGACTAAGCAGACGACAAAATCCAGACGCGCCGGTCACTAGGTGGCGCTATACCAAGGAATACGCGTTTGGGGCTATAACTCCCACACCGAACCTCCCACAGTCAAAAACTTGTACCCACATATTCACTGGAGTCTGCTGCATCTTTTGGCCTAGGCCACGCCCATTTGCGTCTATGAATATTTTTCGCTAAATCGCGAAAACCGCAAAAATGTTTTTTCGCTACTCCTCCCACATTTCTTGACCAATCGACACAAAACTTTGCACACGACATCTTCAGACGCACACGCAAAGGAATCATATACAGTTTTTTGATCCGACCTTCGACGACGAAACGATAGCATTTTGAATATTGGTATATTAGCTAAATTAGACGTGGAAAATCAAAAATACAAAAAAATCCAAAATTAGACATCGGATCGAGTCCAAATTCTACACACATGTTGGTGCTAACCTTAATGACGTTCGATAAAAATTTCGGAAAATTCCGCCATTAGGGGGCGCAATAAACGAGGAAATTGTATATCTTCTACAAAATTTCGCCGCGAAAACGCCACACTGACTTCTCGCTACTCCTACCACAGTCAAATCCTTTGTATCCACAGGTTCAGGGTAGCGTTTTCAACACATGCTTCGCGTTGTGCCGGCGAAATGCACATTTCTTGTCGCGTTGTGCCGGCGAAATGCACACTTCTTGGACCCCTGCATAACTGCTTGCAGTTCTAGTTAGGGGTCCAAGCCAACAGGTTGGATCCCTATTGTTTTTGTAAGGATTTTTCCTATTATTATTCTTCCCCCCGTACTTGTTGGACTACAGCCCAAACCGTAAAAGGTGCACACGCGCCAATTGCATGACTAGAACCAGTACCGGCACCGCTACTCAGATAACCAAATCCAGACATGCCGGCCACTAGGTGGCGCTATACCAAGGAGAAACACGTTTGGGACTATAACTCCCACACCGAACCTCCCAGCGTCCAAAAACTTGTACAGACAGATGCACTGGAGTCTGCTGCATCTTTTGGCCTAGGCCACGCCCATTTGCGTCTATGAATATTTTTCGCTAAATCGCGAAAACCGCAAAACTGTTTTTTCGCTACTCCTCCCACATTTCTCGCCCGATCACCACCAAACTTTGCACATGGCATCTTCAGACGCACACGCAAAGAAATCATAGACAGTTTTTTGATCCGACCTTCGACGACGAAACGGTAGAGTTTTGAATATTTGTTTATTAGCAAAATTAGACGTGGAAAATTAAAAATCCAAAGAAATCCAAAATTAGACATCGGATCGAGTCCAAACTCTACACACATGTTGGTGCTAACCTTAATGACGTTCGATAAAAATTTCGGAAAATTTCACCAATGGGGGCGCAATAAACGAGGATATTGTATATCTTCTACAAAATTTCGCCGCGAAAACGCTACACTGACTTCTCGCTACTCATACCACAGTCAAATCCTTTGTATCCACAGGTTCAGGGTAGCGTTTTGAACACATGCTTCGCGTTGTGCCGGCGAAATGCACACTTCTTGGACCCCTGCATAACTGCTTGCAGTTCTAGTTAGGGGTCCAAGCCAACAGGTTGGATCCCTATTGTTTTTGTAAGGATTATTATTCCTATTATTCTTACCCCCCTAAAAGTGGGACCACAGCCCAAACCGTAAATGGTGCCGACACGCGAATTGCATGACTAGATCCAGATCTGTTCGGACTAAGCAGACGACAAAATCCAGACACGCCGGCCACTAGGTGGCGCTATACCAAGGAATACGCGTTTGGGGCTATAACTCCCACACCGAACCTCCCACAGTCCAAAAACTTGTACACACATATTCACTGGAGTCTGCTGCATCTTTTGGCATAGGCCACGCCCATTTGCGTCTATGAATATTTTTCGCAAAATCGCGAAAACCGCAAAACAGTTTTTTCCCTACTCCTCCCACATTTTTTGACCAATCAACACCAACCTTTGCACACTACATCTTCAGACGCACACGCAAAGAAATTATCGGACAGTTTTTTGATCCGACCGTCGACGACGAAACGGTAGCGTTTTGAATATTGGTATATTAGCTAAATTAGACGTGGAAAATCAAAAATCCAGAAAAATCCAAAAGTAGACATCGGAGCGAGTCCAAATTTTACATACATGTTGGTGATAACCTTAATGTCGTTCAATAAAATTTTCGGAATATTTCGCCATTAGGGGGCGCAATAAACGAGGAAATTGTATATCTTCTTATTGGCCAAAGGAATGTTCTTCAAACTCAAAGGAAACCATCAAGGGGCAAACCCGAGTCTATATACAAAATATGGCCAAGAATTATTAATGTGGGCGGGAGTTATTTGGCAAAGGAAAATTGTCCTTGGAAAATTTCGCCACAAGGGGTCGCAAATAAACGACGAAATAATATATCTCCTAACTGGCCAATGGAATGTTCTGAAAACGCGTTTTGGGCTATAACTCCCACACCGAAGCTCCCACAGTCAAAACCTTTATATCCACAGATTCACTGGAGTCAGCTGCATCTTTTGGCATACGCTGTTTCTCAATTTTTGAACACATGCTTCGCGTTGTGCCGGCGAAATGCACACTTCTTGGACCCCTGCATAACTGCTTGCAGTTCTAGTTAGGGGTCCAAGCCAACAGGTTGGATCCCTATTGTTTTTGTAAGGATTTTTCTTCCTATTATTATTATTTTTATACTTACCCCCCTAAAAGTGGTACCACAGCCCAAACCGTAAATGGTGCACACACGCCAATTACATGACTAGATCCAGATCTCTTCGGACTACGCAGATGACAAAATCCAGACACGCCGGCCACTAGGTGGCGCTATACCAAGGAATACGCGTTTGGGGCTATAACTCCCACACCGAACCTCCCAGAGTCCAAAAACTTGTACACACAGATGCACTGGAGTCTGCTGCATCTTTTGGCCTAGGCCACGCCCATTTGCGTCTATGAATATTTTTTGCTAAATCGCGAAAACCGCAAAACTGTTTTTTCGCTACTCCTCCCACATTTCTCGCCCGATCACCACCAAACTTTGCACATGGCATCTTCAGACGCACACGCAAAGAAATCATAGACAGTTTTTTGATCCGACCTTCGACGACGAAACGGTAGAGTTTTGAATATTTGTTTATTAGCTAAATTAGACGTGGAAAATTAAAAATCCAAAAAAATCCAAAATTAGACATCGGATCGAGTCCAAATTCTACGCACATGTTGGTGCTAACCTTAATGACGTTCGATAAAAATGTCGGAAAATTTCGCCATTAGGGAGCGCAATAAACGAGGAAATTGTATATCTTCTACAAAATTTCGCCGCGAAAACGCTACACTGACTTCTCGCTACTCCTACCACAGTCAAATCCTTTTGTATCCACAGGTTCAGGGTAGCGTTTTCAACACATGCTTCGCGTTGTGCCGGCGAAATGCACACTTCTTGGACCCCTGCATAACTGCTTGCAGTTCTAGTTATACTTACCCCCCTAAAAGTGGTACCACAGCCCAAACCGTAAATGGTGCACACACGCCAATTACATGACTAGATCCAGATCTCTTCGGACTACGCAGACGACAAAATCCAGACACGCCGGCCACTAGGTGGCGCTATACCAAGGAATACGCGTTTGGGGCTATAACTCCCACACCGAACCTCCCACAGTCCAAAAACTTGTACACACAGATTCACTGGAGTCTGCTGCATCTTTTGGTCTAGGCCACGCCCATTTGCGTCTATGAATATTTTTCGCTAAATCGCGAAAACCGCAAAACTGTTTTTTCGCTACTCCTCGCACATTTCTTGACCAATCAACACCAAACTTTGCACACGGCATCTTCAGACGCACACGCAAAGAAATCATATACAGTTTTTTGATCCGACCTTCGACGACGAAACGGTAGAGTTTTGAATATTTGTTTATTAGCTAAATTAGACGTGGAAAATCAAAAATCAAAAAAAATCCAGAATTAGACATCGGATCAAGTCCAAACTTTAGACACTTGTCAGTGCTACCCTAAATGGCGTTCAATAAAAAAATCGGAATATTTCGCCATTAGGGGGCGCAATAAACGAGGAAATTGTATATCTTCGACAAAATTTCGCCACAAAAACGCTACACTGACTTCTCGCTACTCCTACCACAGTCAAATCCTTTGTATCCACAGGTTCAGGGTAGCGTTTTGAACACATGCTTCGCGTTGTGCCGGCGAAAAGCACATTTCTTGTCGCGTTGTGCCGGCGAAATGCACACTTCTTGGACCCCTGCATAACTGCTTGTTATTAGGGGTCCAAGCCAACAAGTTGGATCCCTATTGTTTTTGTAAGGATTTTTATTATTAGGGGTCCAAGCCAACAGGTTGGAACCCTATTGTTTTTGTAAGGATTATTAGGGGTCCAAGCCAACAGGTTGGATCCCTATTGTTTTTGTAAAGATTTTTCTTTTTATTATTTTTAGGGGTCCAAGCCAACAGGTTGGATCCCTATTGTTTTTGTAAGGATTATTATTCCTATTATTCTTACCCCCCTAAAAGTGGGACCACAGCCCAAACCGTAAATGGTGCCGACACGCGAATTGCATGACTAGATCCAGATCTGTTCGGACTAAGCAGACGACAAAATCCAGACACGCCGGCCACTAGGTGGCGCTATACCAAGGAATACGCGTTTGGGGCTATAACTCCCACACCGAACCTCCCACAGTCCAAAAACTTGTACACACATATTCACTGGAGTCTGCTGCATCTTTTGGCATAGGCCACGCCCATTTGCGTCTATGAATATTTTTCGCAAAATCGCGAAAACCGCAAAACAGTTTTTTCCCTACTCCTCCCACATTTTTTGACCAATCAACACCAACCTTTGCACACTACATCTTCAGACGCACACGCAAAGAAATTATCGGACAGTTTTTTGATCCGACCGTCGACGACGAAACGGTAGCGTTTTGAATATTGGTATATTAGCTAAATTAGACGTGGAAAATCAAAAATCCAGAAAAATCCAAAAGTAGACATCGGAGCGAGTCCAAATTTTACATACATGTTGGTGATAACCTTAATGTCGTTCAATAAAATTTTCGGAATATTTCGCCATTAGGGGGCGCAATAAACGAGGAAATTGTATATCTTCTTATTGGCCAAAGGAATGTTCTTCAAACTCAAAGGAAACCATCAAGGGGCAAACCCGAGTCTATATACAAAATATGGCCAAGAATTATTAATGTGGGCGGGAGTTATTTGGCAAAGGAAAATTGTCCTTGGAAAATTTCGCCACAAGGGGTCGCAAATAAACGACGAAATAATATATCTCCTAACTGGCCAATGGAATGTTCTGAAAACGCGTTTTGGGCTATAACTCCCACACCGAAGCTCCCACAGTCAAAACCTTTATATCCACAGATTCACTGGAGTCAGCTGCATCTTTTGGCATACGCTGTTTCTCAATTTTTGAACACATGCTTCGCGTTGTGCCGGCGAAATGCACACTTCTTGGACCCCTGCATAACTGCTTGCAGTTCTAGTTAGGGGTCCAAGCCAACAGGTTGGATCCCTATTGTTTTTGTAAGGATTATTATTATTATTATTTCGTACGCCTTAGAAGTGGTACCACAGCCCAAACCGTAAATGGTGCACACGCGCCAATTACATGACTAGAACCAGGTCCGGCACCGCTACTCAGATAACAAAATCCAGACACGCCGGTCCCTAGGTGGCGCTATACCAAGGAATACGCGTTTGGGGCTATAACTCCCACACCGAACCTCCCAGAGTCCAAAAAATTGTACCCACAGATGCACTGGAGTCTGCTGCATCTTTTGGCATAGGCCACGCCCATTTGCGTCCATGAATATTTTTCGCTATATCGCAAAAACCGCAAAACAGTTTTTTCCCTACTCCTCCCACATTTCTTGACCAATCAACACAAAACGTTGCACACGACATCTTCAGACGCACACGCAAAGAAATCCTAGACACTTTTTTGATCCGACCTTCGACGACGAAACGGTAGCGTTTTGAATATTTGTTTATTAGCTACGTTTTACGTCGAAACGCAAAAAATTAAAAAAATACCAAAATTAGTCATCGGATGAAGTCCAAATTTTTGACACATGTTGATGCTACCCCTACTGGCGTTCGATAAAATAATCGGAATATTTTGCCATAAGGGGGCGCAATAAATGAGGAAATTGTATATCTTCGACAAAATCTCGCCGCGAAAACGCTACACTGACTTCCCGCTACTCCTACCACAGTCAAATCCTTTGTATCCACAGGTTCAGGGTAGCGTTTTGAACACATGCTTCGCATTGTGCCGGCGAAATGCACATTTCTTGTCGCGTTGTGCCGGCGAAATGCACACTTCTTGGACCCCTGCATAACTGCTTGCAGTTCTAGTTATACTTACCCCCCTAAAAGTGGTACCACAGCCCAAACCGTAAATGGTGCACACACGCCAATTACATGACTAGATCCAGATCTCTTCGGACTACGCAGACGACAAAATCCAGACACGCCGGCCACTAGGTGGCGCTATACCAAGGAATACGCGTTTGGGGCTATAACTCCCACACCGAACCTCCCACAGTCCAAAAACTTGTACACACAGATTCACTGGAGTCTGCTGCATCTTTTGGTCTAGGCCACGCCCATTTGCGTCTATGAATATTTTTCGCTAAATCGCGAAAACCGCAAAACTGTTTTTTCGCTACTCCTCGCACATTTCTTGACCAATCAACACCAAACTTTGCACACGGCATCTTCAGACGCACACGCAAAGAAATCATATACAGTTTTTTGATCCGACCTTCGACGACGAAACGGTAGAGTTTTGAATATTTGTTTATTAGCTAAATTAGACGTGGAAAATCAAAAATCAAAAAAAATCCAGAATTAGACATCGGATCAAGTCCAAACTTTAGACACTTGTCAGTGCTACCCTAAATGGCGTTCAATAAAAAAATCGGAATATTTCGCCATTAGGGGGCGCAATAAACGAGGAAATTGTATATCTTCGACAAAATTTCGCCACAAAAACGCTACACTGACTTCTCGCTACTCCTACCACAGTCAAATCCTTTGTATCCACAGGTTCAGGGTAGCGTTTTGAACACATGCTTCGCGTTGTGCCGGCGAAAAGCACATTTCTTGTCGCGTTGTGCCGGCGAAATGCACACTTCTTGGACCCCTGCATAACTGCTTGTTATTAGGGGTCCAAGCCAACAAGTTGGATCCCTATTGTTTTTGTAAGGATTTTTATTATTAGGGGTCCAAGCCAACAGGTTGGAACCCTATTGTTTTTGTAAGGATTATTAGGGGTCCAAGCCAACAGGTTGGATCCCTATTGTTTTTGTAAAGATTTTTCTTTTTATTATTTTTAGGGGTCCAAGCCAACAGGTTGGATCCCTATTGTTTTTGTAAGGATTATTATTCCTATTATTCTTACCCCCCTAAAAGTGGGACCACAGCCCAAACCGTAAATGGTGCCGACACGCGAATTGCATGACTAGATCCAGATCTGTTCGGACTAAGCAGACGACAAAATCCAGACACGCCGGCCACTAGGTGGCGCTATACCAAGGAATACGCGTTTGGGGCTATAACTCCCACACCGAACCTCCCACAGTCCAAAAACTTGTACACACATATTCACTGGAGTCTGCTGCATCTTTTGGCATAGGCCACGCCCATTTGCGTCTATGAATATTTTTCGCAAAATCGCGAAAACCGCAAAACAGTTTTTTTCCCTACTCCTCCCACATTTTTTGACCAATCAACACCAACCTTTGCACACTACATCTTCAGACGCACACGCAAAGAAATTATCGGACAGTTTTTTGATCCGACCGTCGACGACGAAACGGTAGCGTTTTGAATATTGGTATATTAGCTAAATTAGACGTGGAAAATCAAAAATCCAGAAAAATCCAAAAGTAGACATCGGAGCGAGTCCAAATTTTACATACATGTTGGTGATAACCTTAATGTCGTTCAATAAAATTTTCGGAATATTTCGCCATTAGGGGGCGCAATAAACGAGGAAATTGTATATCTTCTTATTGGCCAAAGGAATGTTCTTCAAACTCAAAGGAAACCATCAAGGGGCAAACCCGAGTCTATATACAAAATATGGCCAAGAATTATTAATGTGGGCGGGAGTTATTTGGCAAAGGAAAATTGTCCTTGGAAAATTTCGCCACAAGGGGTCGCAAATAAACGACGAAATAATATATCTCCTAACTGGCCAATGGAATGTTCTGAAAACGCGTTTTGGGCTATAACTCCCACACCGAAGCTCCCACAGTCAAAACCTTTATATCCACAGATTCACTGGAGTCAGCTGCATCTTTTGGCATACGCTGTTTCTCAATTTTTGAACACATGCTTCGCGTTGTGCCGGCGAAATGCACACTTCTTGGACCCCTGCATAACTGCTTGCAGTTCTAGTTAGGGGTCCAAGCCAACAGGTTGGATCCCTATTGTTTTTGTAAGGATTATTATTATTATTATTTCGTACGCCTTAGAAGTGGTACCACAGCCCAAACCGTAAATGGTGCACACGCGCCAATTACATGACTAGAACCAGGTCCGGCACCGCTACTCAGATAACAAAATCCAGACACGCCGGTCCCTAGGTGGCGCTATACCAAGGAATACGCGTTTGGGGCTATAACTCCCACACCGAACCTCCCAGAGTCCAAAAAATTGTACCCACAGATGCACTGGAGTCTGCTGCATCTTTTGGCATAGGCCACGCCCATTTGCGTCCATGAATATTTTTCGCTATATCGCAAAAACCGCAAAACAGTTTTTTCCCTACTCCTCCCACATTTCTTGACCAATCAACACAAAACGTTGCACACGACATCTTCAGACGCACACGCAAAGAAATCCTAGACACTTTTTTGATCCGACCTTCGACGACGAAACGGTAGCGTTTTGAATATTTGTTTATTAGCTACGTTTTACGTCGAAACGCAAAAAATTAAAAAAATACCAAAATTAGTCATCGGATGAAGTCCAAATTTTTGACACATGTTGATGCTACCCCTACTGGCGTTCGATAAAATAATCGGAATATTTTGCCATAAGGGGGCGCAATAAATGAGGAAATTGTATATCTTCGACAAAATCTCGCCGCGAAAACGCTACACTGACTTCCCGCTACTCCTACCACAGTCAAATCCTTTGTATCCACAGGTTCAGGGTAGCGTTTTGAACACATGCTTCGCATTGTGCCGGCGAAATGCACATTTCTTGTCGCGTTGTGCCGGCGAAATGCACACTTCTTGGACCCCTGCATAACTGCTTGCAGTTCTAGTTATACTTACCCCCCTAAAAGTGGTACCACAGCCCAAACCGTAAATGGTGCACACACGCCAATTACATGACTAGATCCAGATCTCTTCGGACTACGCAGACGACAAAATCCAGACACGCCGGCCACTAGGTGGCGCTATACCAAGGAATACGCGTTTGGGGCTATAACTCCCACACCGAACCTCCCACAGTCCAAAAACTTGTACACACAGATTCACTGGAGTCTGCTGCATCTTTTGGTCTAGGCCACGCCCATTTGCGTCTATGAATATTTTTCGCTAAATCGCGAAAACCGCAAAACTGTTTTTTCGCTACTCCTCGCACATTTCTTGACCAATCAACACCAAACTTTGCACACGGCATCTTCAGACGCACACGCAAAGAAATCATATACAGTTTTTTGATCCGACCTTCGACGACGAAACGGTAGAGTTTTGAATATTTGTTTATTAGCTAAATTAGACGTGGAAAATCAAAAATCAAAAAAAATCCAGAATTAGACATCGGATCAAGTCCAAACTTTAGACACTTGTCAGTGCTACCCTAAATGGCGTTCAATAAAAAAATCGGAATATTTCGCCATTAGGGGGCGCAATAAACGAGGAAATTGTATATCTTCGACAAAATTTCGCCACAAAAACGCTACACTGACTTCTCGCTACTCCTACCACAGTCAAATCCTTTGTATCCACAGGTTCAGGGTAGCGTTTTGAACACATGCTTCGCGTTGTGCCGGCGAAAAGCACATTTCTTGTCGCGTTGTGCCGGCGAAATGCACACTTCTTGGACCCCTGCATAACTGCTTGCAGTTCTAGTTAGGGGTCCAAGCCAACAGGTTGGATCCCTATTGTTTTTGTAAGGATTATTATTATTATTATTTCGTACGCCTTAGAAGTGGTACCACAGCCCAAACCGTAAATGGTGCACACGCGCCAATTACATGACTAGAACCAGGTCCGGCACCGCTACTCAGATAACAAAATCCAGACACGCCGGTCCCTAGGTGGCGCTATACCAAGGAATACGCGTTTGGGGCTATAACTCCCACACCGAACCTCCCAGAGTCCAAAAAATTGTACCCACAGATGCACTGGAGTCTGCTGCATCTTTTGGCATAGGCCACGCCCATTTGCGTCCATGAATATTTTTCGCTATATCGCAAAAACCGCAAAACAGTTTTTTCCCTACTCCTCCCACATTTCTTGACCAATCAACACAAAACGTTGCACACGACATCTTCAGACGCACACGCAAAGAAATCCTAGACACTTTTTTGATCCGACCTTCGACGACGAAACGGTAGCGTTTTGAATATTTGTTTATTAGCTACGTTTTACGTCGAAACGCAAAAAATTAAAAAAATACCAAAATTAGTCATCGGATGAAGTCCAAATTTTTGACACATGTTGATGCTACCCCTACTGGCGTTCGATAAAATAATCGGAATATTTTGCCATAAGGGGGCGCAATAAATGAGGAAATTGTATATCTTCGACAAAATCTCGCCGCGAAAACGCTACACTGACTTCCCGCTACTCCTACCACAGTCAAATCCTTTGTATCCACAGGTTCAGGGTAGCGTTTTGAACACATGCTTCGCATTGTGCCGGCGAAATGCACATTTCTTGTCGCGTTGTGCCGGCGAAATGCACACTTCTTGGACCCCTGCATAACTGCTTGCAGTTCTAGTTATACTTACCCCCCTAAAAGTGGTACCACAGCCCAAACCGTAAATGGTGCACACACGCCAATTACATGACTAGATCCAGATCTCTTCGGACTACGCAGACGACAAAATCCAGACACGCCGGCCACTAGGTGGCGCTATACCAAGGAATACGCGTTTGGGGCTATAACTCCCACACCGAACCTCCCACAGTCCAAAAACTTGTACACACAGATTCACTGGAGTCTGCTGCATCTTTTGGTCTAGGCCACGCCCATTTGCGTCTATGAATATTTTTCGCTAAATCGCGAAAACCGCAAAACTGTTTTTTCGCTACTCCTCGCACATTTCTTGACCAATCAACACCAAACTTTGCACACGGCATCTTCAGACGCACACGCAAAGAAATCATATACAGTTTTTTGATCCGACCTTCGACGACGAAACGGTAGAGTTTTGAATATTTGTTTATTAGCTAAATTAGACGTGGAAAATCAAAAATCAAAAAAAATCCAGAATTAGACATCGGATCAAGTCCAAACTTTAGACACTTGTCAGTGCTACCCTAAATGGCGTTCAATAAAAAAATCGGAATATTTCGCCATTAGGGGGCGCAATAAACGAGGAAATTGTATATCTTCGACAAAATTTCGCCACAAAAACGCTACACTGACTTCTCGCTACTCCTACCACAGTCAAATCCTTTGTATCCACAGGTTCAGGGTAGCGTTTTGAACACATGCTTCGCGTTGTGCCGGCGAAAAGCACATTTCTTGTCGCGTTGTGCCGGCGAAATGCACACTTCTTGGACCCCTGCATAACTGCTTGTTATTAGGGGTCCAAGCCAACAAGTTGGATCCCTATTGTTTTTGTAAGGATTTTTATTATTAGGGGTCCAAGCCAACAGGTTGGAACCCTATTGTTTTTGTAAGGATTATTAGGGGTCCAAGCCAACAGGTTGGATCCCTATTGTTTTTGTAAAGATTTTTCTTTTTATTATTTTTAGGGGTCCAAGCCAACAGGTTGGATCCCTATTGTTTTTGTAAGGATTATTATTCCTATTATTCTTACCCCCCTAAAAGTGGGACCACAGCCCAAACCGTAAATGGTGCCGACACGCGAATTGCATGACTAGATCCAGATCTGTTCGGACTAAGCAGACGACAAAATCCAGACACGCCGGCCACTAGGTGGCGCTATACCAAGGAATACGCGTTTGGGGCTATAACTCCCACACCGAACCTCCCACAGTCCAAAAACTTGTACACACATATTCACTGGAGTCTGCTGCATCTTTTGGCATAGGCCACGCCCATTTGCGTCTATGAATATTTTTCGCAAAATCGCGAAAACCGCAAAACAGTTTTTTCCCTACTCCTCCCACATTTTTTGACCAATCAACACCAACCTTTGCACACTACATCTTCAGACGCACACGCAAAGAAATTATCGGACAGTTTTTTGATCCGACCGTCGACGACGAAACGGTAGCGTTTTGAATATTGGTATATTAGCTAAATTAGACGTGGAAAATCAAAAATCCAGAAAAATCCAAAAGTAGACATCGGAGCGAGTCCAAATTTTACATACATGTTGGTGATAACCTTAATGTCGTTCAATAAAATTTTCGGAATATTTCGCCATTAGGGGGCGCAATAAACGAGGAAATTGTATATCTTCTTATTGGCCAAAGGAATGTTCTTCAAACTCAAAGGAAACCATCAAGGGGCAAACCCGAGTCTATATACAAAATATGGCCAAGAATTATTAATGTGGGCGGGAGTTATTTGGCAAAGGAAAATTGTCCTTGGAAAATTTCGCCACAAGGGGTCGCAAATAAACGACGAAATAATATATCTCCTAACTGGCCAATGGAATGTTCTGAAAACGCGTTTTGGGCTATAACTCCCACACCGAAGCTCCCACAGTCAAAACCTTTATATCCACAGATTCACTGGAGTCAGCTGCATCTTTTGGCATACGCTGTTTCTCAATTTTTGAACACATGCTTCGCGTTGTGCCGGCGAAATGCACACTTCTTGGACCCCTGCATAACTGCTTGCAGTTCTAGTTAGGGGTCCAAGCCAACAGGTTGGATCCCTATTGTTTTTGTAAGGATTATTATTATTATTATTTCGTACGCCTTAGAAGTGGTACCACAGCCCAAACCGTAAATGGTGCACACGCGCCAATTACATGACTAGAACCAGGTCCGGCACCGCTACTCAGATAACAAAATCCAGACACGCCGGTCCCTAGGTGGCGCTATACCAAGGAATACGCGTTTGGGGCTATAACTCCCACACCGAACCTCCCAGAGTCCAAAAAATTGTACCCACAGATGCACTGGAGTCTGCTGCATCTTTTGGCATAGGCCACGCCCATTTGCGTCCATGAATATTTTTCGCTATATCGCAAAAACCGCAAAACAGTTTTTTCCCTACTCCTCCCACATTTCTTGACCAATCAACACAAAACGTTGCACACGACATCTTCAGACGCACACGCAAAGAAATCCTAGACACTTTTTTGATCCGACCTTCGACGACGAAACGGTAGCGTTTTGAATATTTGTTTATTAGCTACGTTTTACGTCGAAACGCAAAAAATTAAAAAAATACCAAAATTAGTCATCGGATGAAGTCCAAATTTTTGACACATGTTGATGCTACCCCTACTGGCGTTCGATAAAATAATCGGAATATTTTGCCATAAGGGGGCGCAATAAATGAGGAAATTGTATATCTTCGACAAAATCTCGCCGCGAAAACGCTACACTGACTTCCCGCTACTCCTACCACAGTCAAATCCTTTGTATCCACAGGTTCAGGGTAGCGTTTTGAACACATGCTTCGCATTGTGCCGGCGAAATGCACATTTCTTGTCGCGTTGTGCCGGCGAAATGCACACTTCTTGGACCCCTGCATAACTGCTTGCAGTTCTAGTTATACTTACCCCCCTAAAAGTGGTACCACAGCCCAAACCGTAAATGGTGCACACACGCCAATTACATGACTAGATCCAGATCTCTTCGGACTACGCAGACGACAAAATCCAGACACGCCGGCCACTAGGTGGCGCTATACCAAGGAATACGCGTTTGGGGCTATAACTCCCACACCGAACCTCCCACAGTCCAAAAACTTGTACACACAGATTCACTGGAGTCTGCTGCATCTTTTGGTCTAGGCCACGCCCATTTGCGTCTATGAATATTTTTCGCTAAATCGCGAAAACCGCAAAACTGTTTTTTCGCTACTCCTCGCACATTTCTTGACCAATCAACACCAAACTTTGCACACGGCATCTTCAGACGCACACGCAAAGAAATCATATACAGTTTTTTGATCCGACCTTCGACGACGAAACGGTAGAGTTTTGAATATTTGTTTATTAGCTAAATTAGACGTGGAAAATCAAAAATCAAAAAAAATCCAGAATTAGACATCGGATCAAGTCCAAACTTTAGACACTTGTCAGTGCTACCCTAAATGGCGTTCAATAAAAAAATCGGAATATTTCGCCATTAGGGGGCGCAATAAACGAGGAAATTGTATATCTTCGACAAAATTTCGCCACAAAAACGCTACACTGACTTCTCGCTACTCCTACCACAGTCAAATCCTTTGTATCCACAGGTTCAGGGTAGCGTTTTGAACACATGCTTCGCGTTGTGCCGGCGAAAAGCACATTTCTTGTCGCGTTGTGCCGGCGAAATGCACACTTCTTGGACCCCTGCATAACTGCTTGTTATTAGGGGTCCAAGCCAACAAGTTGGATCCCTATTGTTTTTGTAAGGATTTTTATTATTAGGGGTCCAAGCCAACAGGTTGGAACCCTATTGTTTTTGTAAGGATTATTAGGGGTCCAAGCCAACAGGTTGGATCCCTATTGTTTTTGTAAAGATTTTTCTTTTTATTATTTTTAGGGGTCCAAGCCAACAGGTTGGATCCCTATTGTTTTTGTAAGGATTATTATTCCTATTATTCTTACCCCCCTAAAAGTGGGACCACAGCCCAAACCGTAAATGGTGCCGACACGCGAATTGCATGACTAGATCCAGATCTGTTCGGACTAAGCAGACGACAAAATCCAGACACGCCGGCCACTAGGTGGCGCTATACCAAGGAATACGCGTTTGGGGCTATAACTCCCACACCGAACCTCCCACAGTCCAAAAACTTGTACACACATATTCACTGGAGTCTGCTGCATCTTTTGGCATAGGCCACGCCCATTTGCGTCTATGAATATTTTTCGCAAAATCGCGAAAACCGCAAAACAGTTTTTTCCCTACTCCTCCCACATTTTTTGACCAATCAACACCAACCTTTGCACACTACATCTTCAGACGCACACGCAAAGAAATTATCGGACAGTTTTTTGATCCGACCGTCGACGACGAAACGGTAGCGTTTTGAATATTGGTATATTAGCTAAATTAGACGTGGAAAATCAAAAATCCAGAAAAATCCAAAAGTAGACATCGGAGCGAGTCCAAATTTTACATACATGTTGGTGATAACCTTAATGTCGTTCAATAAAATTTTCGGAATATTTCGCCATTAGGGGGCGCAATAAACGAGGAAATTGTATATCTTCTTATTGGCCAAAGGAATGTTCTTCAAACTCAAAGGAAACCATCAAGGGGCAAACCCGAGTCTATATACAAAATATGGCCAAGAATTATTAATGTGGGCGGGAGTTATTTGGCAAAGGAAAATTGTCCTTGGAAAATTTCGCCACAAGGGGTCGCAAATAAACGACGAAATAATATATCTCCTAACTGGCCAATGGAATGTTCTGAAAACGCGTTTTGGGCTATAACTCCCACACCGAAGCTCCCACAGTCAAAACCTTTATATCCACAGATTCACTGGAGTCAGCTGCATCTTTTGGCATACGCTGTTTCTCAATTTTTGAACACATGCTTCGCGTTGTGCCGGCGAAATGCACACTTCTTGGACCCCTGCATAACTGCTTGCAGTTCTAGTTAGGGGTCCAAGCCAACAGGTTGGATCCCTATTGTTTTTGTAAGGATTTTTTTTATTATTATTATTATTCCCCCCTAGAAGTGGGTCCACAGCCCAAACCGTAAAAGGTGCCGACACGCCAATTGCATGACTAGATCCAGGGCCCTGAGTTCTAAGCAGACGACAAAATCCAGACACGCCGGCCACTAGGTGGCGCTATACCAAGGAATACGCGTTTGGGGCTATAACTCCCACACCGAACCTCCCAGAGTCCAAAAACTTGTACACACAGATGCACTGGAGTCTGCTGCATCTTTTGGGCTAGGCCACGCCCATTTGCGTCTATGAATATTTTTCGCTAATTCGCGAAAACCGCAAAACAGTTTTTTTCGCTACTCCTCGCACATTTCTTGACCAATCAACACCAAACTTTGCACACGGCATCTTCAGACGCACACGCAAAGAAATCATATACAGTTTTTTGATCCGACCTTCGACGACGAAACGGTAGAGTTTTGAATATTTGTTTATTAGCTAAATTAGACGTGGAAAATCAAAAATCAAAAAAAATCCAGAATTAGACATCGGATCAAGTCCAAACTTTAGACACTTGTCAGTGCTACCCTAAATGGCGTTCAATAAAAAAATCGGAATATTTCGCCATTAGGGGGCGCAATAAACGAGGAAATTGTATATCTTCGACAAAATTTCGCCACAAAAACGCTACACTGACTTCTCGCTACTCCTACCACAGTCAAATCCTTTGTATCCACAGGTTCAGGGTAGCGTTTTGAACACATGCTTCGCGTTGTGCCGGCGAAAAGCACATTTCTTGTCGCGTTGTGCCGGCGAAATGCACACTTCTTGGACCCCTGCATAACTGCTTGTTATTAGGGGTCCAAGCCAACAAGTTGGATCCCTATTGTTTTTGTAAGGATTTTTATTATTAGGGGTCCAAGCCAACAGGTTGGAACCCTATTGTTTTTGTAAGGATTATTAGGGGTCCAAGCCAACAGGTTGGATCCCTATTGTTTTTGTAAAGATTTTTCTTTTTATTATTTTTAGGGGTCCAAGCCAACAGGTTGGATCCCTATTGTTTTTGTAAGGATTTTTCTTATTATTCTTACCCCCCTAAAAGTGGGCCCACACCCCAAACCGTAAAAGGTGCCGACACGCGAATTGCATGACTAGATCCAGATCTCTTCGGACTACGCAGACGACAAAATCCAGACACGCCGGCCACTAGGTGGCGCTATACCAAGGAATACGCGTTTGGGGCTATAACTCCCACACCGAACCTCCCACAGTCCAATAACTTGTACACACAGATGCACTGGAGTCTGCTGCATCTTTTGGCCTAGGCCACGCCCATTTGCGTCTATGAATATTTTTCGCTAAATCGCGAAAACCGCAAAACTGTTTTTTCCCTACTCCTCCCACATTTCTTGACCAATCGACACCAAACTTTGCACACGACATCTTCAGACGCACACGCATAGAAATCTTAGACAGTTTTTTGATCCGACCTTCGACGACGAAACGGTAGAGTTTTGAATATTGGTTTATTAGCTAAATTAGACGTGGAAAATCAAAAATCAAAAAAAATCCTAAATTAGACATCGGATCGAGTCCAAATTTTACACACATGTTGGTGCTAACCTTTATGTCGTACGATAAAAAATGCGGAAATTTTCGCCATTAGGGGGCGCAATAAACGAGGAAATTGTATATCTTCTACAAAATTTCGCCGCGAAAACGCTACACTGACTTCTCGCTACTCCTACCACAGTCAAATCCTTTGTATCCACAGGTTCAGGGTAGCGTTTTGAACACATGCTTCGCGTTGTGCCGGCGAAATGCACATTTCTTGTCGCGTTGTGCCGGCGAAATGCACACTTCTTGTTAGGGGTCCAAGCCAACAGGTTGGATCCCTATTGTTTTTGTAAGGATTTTTCTTATTAGGGGTCCAAGCCAACAGATTGGATCCCTATTGTTTTTGTAAGGATTTTTCTTATTATTCTTACCCCCCTAAAAGTGGGCCCACACCCCAAACCGTAAAAGGTGCCGACACGCGAATTGCATGACTAGATCCAGATCTCTTCGGACTACGCAGACGACCAAATCCAGACACGCCGGCCACTAGGTGGCGCTATACCAAGGAATACGCGTTTGGGGCTATAACTCCCACACCGAACCACCCAGAGTCCAATAACTTGTACACACAGATGCACTGGAGTCTGCTGCATCTTTTGGCCTAGGCCACGCCCATTTGCGTCTATGAATATTTTTCGCTAAATCGCGAAAACCGCAAAACTGTATTTTCGCTACTCCTCCCACATTTCTTGACCAATCAACACCAAACTTTGCACACGGCATCTTCAGACGCACACGCAAAGAAATCTTAGACAGTTTTTTGATCCGACCTTCGACGACGAAACGGTAGAGTTTTGAATATTTGTTTATTAGCAAAATTAGACGTGGAAAATTAAAAATCCAAAAAAATCCAAAATTAGACATCGGATCGAGTCCAAATTCTACACACATGTTTGTGCTAACCTTATTGTCGTTCGATAAAAAAATCGGAAAATTTCGCCATTAGGGGGCGCAATAAACGAGGAAATTGTATATCTTCTACAAAATTTCGCCGCGAAAACGCTACACTGACTTCTCGCTACTCCTACCACAGTCAAATCCTTTGTATCCACAGGTTCAGGGTAGCGTTTTGAACACATGCTTCGCGTTGTGCCGGCGAAACGCACATTTCTTGTCGCGTTGTGCCGGCGAAATGCACACTTCTTGGACCCCTGCATAACTGCTTGCAGTTCTAGTTATTCTTACCCCCCTAAAAGTGGGCCCACACCCCAAACCGTAAAAGGTGCCGACACGCGAATTGCATGACTAGATCCAGATCTCTTCGGACTACGCAGACGACCAAATCCAGACACGCCGGCCACTAGGTGGCGCTATACCAAGGAATACGCGTTTGGGTCTATAACTCCCACACCGAACCACCCAGAGTCCAATAACTTGTACACACAGATGCACTGGAGTCTGCTGCATCTTTTGGCCTAGGCCACGCCCATTTGCGTCTATGAATATTTTTCGCTAAATCGCGAAAACCGCAAAACTGTATTTTCGCTACTCCTCCCACATTTCTTGACCAATCAACACCAAACTTTGCACACGGCATCTTCAGACGCACACGCAAAGAAATCTTAGACAGTTTTTTGATCCGACCTTCGACGACGAAACGGTAGAGTTTTGAATATTTGTTTATTAGCAAAATTAGACGTGGAAAATTAAAAATCAAAAAAAATCCAAAATTAGACATCGGATCGAGTCCAAATTCTACACACATGTTGGTGCTAACCTTAATGTCGTTCGATAAAAAATTCGGAAAATTTCGCCATTAGGGGGCGCAATAAACGAGGAAATTGTATATCTTCTACAAAATTTCGCCGCGAAAACGCTACACTGACTTCCCGCTACTCCTACCACAGCCAAATCCTTTGTATCCACAGGTTCAGGGTAGCGTTTTGAACACATGCTTCGCGTCGTGCCGGCGAAATGCACATTTCTTGTCGCGTTGTGCCGGCGAAATGCACACTTCTTGGACCCCTGCATAACTGCTTGCAGTTCTAGTTAGGGGTCCAAGCCAACAGGTTGGATCCCTATTGTTTTTGTAAGGATTTTTAGGGGTCCAAGCCAACAGGTTGGATCCCTATTGTTTTTGTAAGGATTATTATTAGGGGTCCAAGCCAACAGGTTGGATCCCTATTGTTTTTGTAAGGATTATTATTATTATTATTATTCCCCCCCTAGAAGTGGGCCCACAGCCCAAACCGTAAATGGTGCAGACATGCCAAATGCATGACTAGATCAAGATCCGTGGCGACTACGCAGACGACAAAATCCAGACATGCCGGCCACTAGGTGGCGCTATACCAAGGAATACGCGTTTGGGGCTATAACTCCCACACCGAACCTCCCACAGTCAAAAACGTTATACCCACAGATGCACTGGAGTCTGCTGCATCTTTTGGGCTAGGCCAAGCCCATTTGCGTCTATGAATATTTTTCGCTAAATCGCGAAAACCTTAAAACAGTTTTTTCCCTACTCCTCCCACATTTCTTGACCAATCAACACCAAACTTTGCACACGACATCGTCAGACGCACACGCAAAGGAATCATCAACAGTTTTTTGATCCGACCTTCGACGACGAAACGGTAGCGTTTTGAATATTTGTTTATTGGCTACGTTTTACGTCGAAACGCAAAAATTCAAAGAATACCAAAAGTAGACATCGGATCAAGTCCAAATTTTAGACACATGTCGGTGCTTCCCTTAATGGCGTTCACTAAAGAATTCGGAATATTTCGCCATTAGGGGGCGCAATAAACGAGGAAATTGTATATCTTCTAATTGGCCAAAGGAATGTTCTTCAAACTATAAGGGAACCATCAAGGGGCAAACCCGAGTCTATATAAAAAATATGGTCAAGAATTAATAATGTAGGCGGGAGTTATTTGGCAAAGGAAAATTGTCTTTGGAAAATTTCGCCAACAGGGCGGCGCCAAAAAACGACGAAATAATATATCTCCTATTTGGCCAATGGAATGTTCTGAAAACGCGTTTTAGGCTATAACTCCCACACCAAAGCTCCCACAGTCAAAAACGTTATACGCACAGATTCACTGGAGTCAGCTGCATCTTTTGGCATAGGCCAGGCCCATTTGCGTCAGTATTTTCTTTATGCAAAATCGCAAAAACAGCTAAACTGCCTTTTCGCTACTCCTCCCACATTTCTTGCCCAATTGACACCAAACTTTGCACACGACATCTTCAGACGCACACTACAAGAAATCAGCAAAACTATTATGATCCGACCATCGTTGACGAAACGGTAGCGTTTTGAATATATGTTTTGCGTTGCAAATCAGTAAAAACTATTTTGATCCAACCGTCGACGACTAAACGGTAGCGGAAAATGGGTTTGGGGCCGAAACTCCCACACTGAACCTCTCACAGTCAAAACCTTTGTATCCACAGGTTGTTCACGGTAGCGTTTTGAATACTTGCTTCGCGTTGTGCCGGCGAAATGCACATTTCTTGTCGCGTTGTGCCGGCGAAATGCACACTTCTTGGACCCCTGCATAACTGCTTGCAGTTCTAGTTATTATACTACCTCCCCGTGAAAGTGGAACCACAGCCCAAACCGTAAATGGTGCACACGCGCCAATTGCATGGCTAGATCCAGAATCGGCACCGCTACTCAGATAACAAAATCCAGACACGCCGGTCCCTAGGTGGCGCTATACCAAGGAATACGCGTTTGGGGCTATAACTCCCACACCGAACCTCCCACATTCAAAACCTCGTACACACAGATTCACTGGAGTCTGCTGCATCTTTTGGCATAGGCCACGCCCATTTGCGTCTATAATTTTTTTTCGCAAAATCGCGAAAACCGCAAAACTGTTTTTTCGCTACTCCTCCCACATTTCTTGACCAATCGACACAAAACTTTGCACACGACATCTTCAGACGCACACGCAAAGGAATCATATACAGTTTTTTGATCCGACCTTCGACGACGAAACGATAGCATTTTGAATATTGGTATATTAGCTAAATTAGACGTGGAAAATCAAAAATACAAAAAAATCAAAAATTAGACATCGGATCGAGTCCAAATTCTACACACATGTTGGTGCTAACCTTAATGACGTTCGATAAAAATTTCGGAAAATTCCGCCATTAGGGGGCGCAATAAACGAGGAAATTGTATATCTTCTACAAAATTTCGCCGCAAAAACGCTACACTGACTTCTCGATA